>NW_027008968.1:22500-62062 GCF_036934945.1 Oncorhynchus masou masou
GAAAAAGTCTGTCCTCTCCTCAACTCCTCCGTCCTCTCCTGTGACCCTGAAACCGTTAAGTGCTTGACAGTTTTAGGAGAGTGTAAATGTGTTAGTCGGTGTACAGTGGTTCGTCCTTTAAAAGTTGCAGCCTACTGCGGTGCAGTTTGCATGGTGCCGCAGAAATCTATGGCTCATTATTTAAGTGTGAATCACTGGTACCATTAATGCTAGTCAATGCTAGTTTTAACACCAGAGGGCATCTTTGAAAAGCATTTGATAGCCTTCAATAGTGGCTGTGTCCCCCCCACCCAATATATATTATCCTGCTAATAACAGGGTTAATAATATATCTGTGAGAATATCCAAGGAGCTTTTATATAATTCTAAATTAATGATAATAATAATAATAATAATAGTAAAAATAACAGTATTTTGGAGATGATTTTGCTTTCAAATAAGGTAAAATGAACAAGAAAAAGGCTATACTTTAACATGGGGTGAGAAATTGTTAACAAGTTTGTAAATTAAGCCAGATAGTTGTTTAGAATGATTTATTGTTGTTTTTCAAGGGGGAGAAACCAAAAACCTACAGTCATCTCATCAATCTCCCAGTCCAGGCCGGCATAGAACCAGCATCTGTAACAACACAGTCCTAGACTGTTTCACTACTCAGGCACTGCACAACGTGACAGGTTGGGAGTGGGCTACAGTATTACAGTAAGAGCAAAATAATCCTAACAAAACAAAATTATAAAAACCTTAGTGTAACAACAGTTTTAGTAAGTACTACTGAAGTCGTGCACAATTATCTGATTCTATTTAGGTTTATGTCGCCCATTCATTGTCAGTTTTTTAAATATTTTTATTTATTTCACCTTTATTTAACCAGGTAGGATAGTTGAGAACAAATTCTCATTTACAACTGCGACCTGGACAAGATAAAGTATAGCAGTGTGAACAGACAACACAGAGTTACACATGGAGTAAACAATAAACAAGTCAATAACACATTAGAAAAAAAAAGAAAGAAGAAAGAGTCTATATACATTGTGTGCAAAAGCATGAGGAGGTAGGCGAATAATTACAATTTAGCAGATTAACACTGGAGTGATACAAAATCAGATGGTCATGTGCAGGTGGAGATACTGGTGTGCAAAAGAGCAGAAAAGTAAATAAATAAAAACAGTATGGGGACGAGGTAGGTAAATTGGGTGGGCTATTTACAGATGGACTATGTACAGCTGCAGTGATCGGTTAGCTGCTCAGATAGCAGATGTTTAAAATTGGTGAAGGAGATAAAAGTATCCAACTTCGGCAATTTTTGCAATTCGTTCCAGTCACAGGCAGCAGAGAACTGGAAGGAAAGGCGGCCAAATGAGTTGTTGGCTTTAGGGAAGATCAGTGAGATATACCTGCTGGAGTGCGTGCTACGGGTGGGTGTTGCCAGCGTGACCAGTGAACTGAGATAAGGCGGAGCTATACCTAGCATGGACTTGTAGATGACCTGGAGCCAGTGGGTCTGGCGACGAATATGTAGCGAGGGCCAGCCGACTAGAGCATACAGGTCACAGTGGTGGGTGGTATAAGGTGCTTTTGCAACAAAACGGATGGCACTGTGATAAACTGCATCCAGTTCGCTGAGTAGAGTGTTGGAAGTTATTTTGTAGATGACATCGCCGAAGTCGAGGATCGGTAGGATAGTCAGTTTTACTAGGGTAAGTTTGGCGGCGTGAGTGAAGGAGGCTTTGTTGCGGAATAGAACGCTGACTCTAGATTAGATTTTAGATTGGAGATGTTTGATATGAGTGTGGAAGGAGAGTTTACAGTCTGGCCAGACACCTAGGTAGTTAGAGATGTCCACATATTCTAGGGCGGAACCATCCAGGTTGGTGATGCTAGTCGGGCGTGCGGGTGCAGGCAGCGAACGGTTGAAAAGCATGCATTTGGTTTTACTAGTATTTAAGAGCAGTTGGAGGCCACGGAAGAAGTGCTGTATGGCATTGAAGCTCGTTTGGAGGTTAGATAGCACAGTGTCCAAGGAAGGGCCAGAAGTATACAGAATGGTGTCATCTGCGTAGAGGTGAATCAGGGAATCGCCCGCAGCAAGAGCAACATCATTGATATATACAGAGAAAAGATTTGTCCCGAGAATTGAACCCTGTGGCACCCCCATAGAGACTTCCAGAGGACCGGACAGCATGCCCTCCGTTTTGACACACTGAATTCTGTCTGCAAAGTAGTTGGTGAACCAGGCAAAGCAGTCATTAGAAAAACCGAGGCTACTGAGTCTGAGTTAGAGACACACTCAGGCCCTAAAACATAATCAGTGTTCTAACGCCCCCTTTCGCTGGTCTGGAGCAATGAAGTGGTGATGCACGGTAACTTACTAAACCACAAAAGTCCTGCAGCAGCACCTACTACAGCAGAGGACGCACAAGAGTATCCTCCCGACGGCTAGTGCGGAAGTTATTTAAAATTCGCCACATAACAATTGAATCCACTGTTGTTTTTTTCAAAGTAAAAATGCATATGCACATTTAAAAAATGAAATGCTATTTATCCTTTTATCTATATATTTTTTACAAAGGGAAACGCACACATTTGAAAAATAATAGATAAAAGAATAAATAACATTGTTTTTCCTTCAAAAAAATTGATTAAAGGATACAAGATAGACACAGAAGATAGCCCTGTTTGGTAAAATACCAAGTCCATATTATGGGAAGAACAGTTCAAATAAGCAAAGAGAAACAACAGTCCATCATTACTTTACTTGCACCTCAGATTCCAGCCCAAATAAATGCTTCACAGAGTTCAAGTAACAGACACATGTCAACATCAACTGTTCAGAGAAGACTGTTGTGAATCAGGCCTTCATGGTTGAAATGCTGCAAGGAAACCACTACTAAAATACACCAATAATAAGAAGAGACTTGCTTGGGCCAAGAAACATGATCAATGGACATTAGACCGGGGAAATCTGTCATTTCGTCTGATGAGTCCAAATTTGAGATTTTAGTTCCAAGGGCTGTCTTTGTGAGAAGCAGAGTAGGTGAACAGACGATCTCTGAATGTGTGGTTCCCACTGTGAAGCATGGAGGAGGAGGTGTGATGGTGTGGGCGTGCAACTAGCTACATTGTTTTCATCACATTTATTTAATATTTCCACCCCTGTAAACATTATTGCCTGAGGATGTGCTAGTGGAGAAGGAGAGACTCATTTCATACAAGCACATTTGTTTCTGCATTTCCTCTCCTCACTACCGCTTAATTAACTCTGAAGCGAGGAGAATCATGTTAAGGGTATTACACGACTCAGGACAAGACCCAGATGCAGACACAGGAGGCAGAAGTTTGAATCTCAGATATTTATTACAAAACAGGGGGCAAATGGCAGGTCCAGGGCAGGCAGAGGTCAGTAATCCAATGCATTGTCAATAAGGGACAGAAAGCAGGCAGGCTCAGGGTCAGTGCAGGCTGAATGGTCAGAACCCAAAAGGACGAGAAAACAGAAACTAGAGATACTGGAAAACTGAAAAACACACTAGTAAGACTTGACAAGACAAGATGAATTTGCAACAGACCAACAGAAAACTCAGGTTGAAGTATACAGGGGATAATGGGAGAAAATTGGAGATTGTGGAGACAAGCACAAGACAGGTGAAAAGGCAGGGACTGGGGAGTTTGTCCAAATCAAATAAATATGAAAGGAGCAAAGTCAAAAGAAACATTTAGAGGAAATTGCCTCAGTTTTGTAAATACCTAACCCTGGGGGAGAGTTTTATTTTTTAGTAGGACAATTACACACATTATAATGCCAAAGACACATCAGAATTGCTTGCCAATACATGTTGAGTGTTCACGAATGGTCCAGTCTTAGTCCTGACTTAAATCTGAGATGTTTTGAATTTTGCTATCCATCAAAGGGGCGGCAGGGTCGCCTAGTGGTTAGAGCGTTGGACTAGTAACCGGAAGGTTGCAAGTTCAAACCCCTGAGCTGACAAGGTACAAATCTGGCGTTCTGCCCCTGAACAGGCAGTTAACCCACTGTTCCTAGGCTGTCATTGAAACTAAGAATTTGTTCTTAACTGACTTGCCAAGTTAAATAAAGATAAAATGACACCCGATTAAATTTAACTTGAGACAATTTGATAAAATCAATGGATATATGGGACCGACCGGCTCATACTGCTCTTATGCAAAATGTTAAATTGTGTTTATTAGATTGGATAAAAGTAGAGTCTCAAAGCTACAAAATTGTATATAGTGAACTGTATTTTTGAGGAACAATGGGAAAGTAAATAGGTTTTGAAAGTTGATGAACTTGTAATCTCACTTTTGAGAAAATGGCCTTTTGAATGTTTTGGTACATAGAGGAGAGCTCTTCTTTGTCTACACCCAATCAGCATCGTTCACACTCTCTTACGCTTTAGCCCCACACAAATTGTTTCGCTCTCGGAGTGTTCAGAGCGCACACTTGACGCTCTGGCCGATGATTTGTTTACTTCCGGATAACATGACAACAGCCTGACCAGCTGTTCTGGAAAGAATTTTATTACACTTTTTTGCCAACGTTTACTGACACTGGCCATATTCAACGGGTGTTGTGCGTTCATAAATTAATTAGTTATTCTGCACTCTGGCCTTCTGAATTTACGAACGCACCCAAAATGGTTGCTTTGATTTACATTTACATTTACATTTAAGTCATTTAGCAGACGCTCTTATCCAGAGCGACTTACAAATTGGTGAATTCACCTTCTGACATCAGTGGAACAGCCACTTTACAATAGTGCATCTAAATCATTTAAGGGGGGTGAGAAGGATTGCTTTATCCTATCCTAGGTATTCCATGAAGAGGTGGGGTTTCAGGTGTCTCCGGAAGGTGGTGATTGACTCCGCTGTCCTGGCGTCGTGAGGGAGTTTGTTCCACCATTGGGGGGCCAGAGCAGCGAACAGTTTTGACTGGGCTGAGCGGGAACTGTACTTCCTCAGTGGTAGGGAGGCGAGCAGGCCAGAGGTGGATGAACGCAGTGCCCTTGTTTGGGTGTAGGGCCTGATCAGAGCCTGGAGGTACTGCGGTGCCGTTCCCCTCACAGCTCCGTAGGCAAGCACCATGGTCTTGTAGCGGATGCGAGCTTCAACTGGAAGCCAGTGGAGAGAGCGGAGGAGCGGGGTGACGTGAGAGAACTTGGGAAGGTTGAACACCAGACGGGCTGCGGCGTTCTGGATGAGTTGTAGGGGTTTAATGGCACAGGCAGGGAGCCCAGCCAACAGCGAGTTGCAGTAATCCAGACGGGAGATGACAAGTGCCTGGATTAGGACCTGCGCCGCTTCCTGTGTGAGGCAGGGTCGTACTCTGCGGATGTTGTAGAGCATGAACCTACAGGAACGGGCCACCGCCTTGATGTTAGTTGAGAACAACAGGGTGTTGTCCAGGATCATGCCAAGGTTCTTAGCGCTCTGGGAGGAGGACACAATGGAGTTGTCAACCGTGATGGCGAGATCATGGAACGGGCAGTCCTTTCCCGGGAGGAAGAGCAGCTCCGTCTTGCCGAGGTTCAGCTTGAGGTGGTGATCCGTCATCCACACTGATATGTCTGCCAGACATGCAGAGATGCGATTCGCCACCTGGTCATCAGAAGGGGAAAGGAGAAGATTAATTGTGTGTCGTCTGCATAGCAATGATAGGAGAGACCATGTGAGGCTATGACAGAGCCAAGTGACTTGGTGTATAGCGAGAATAGGAGAGGGCCTAGAACAGAGCCCTGATGTTGGAGTCTTTTGTTAAGACATGTAGCTAGCTAGGTAAACAATAAACCTAGCAAGGTAAACAATGTGTAAGATCGTACACGTCACATAACGTTAGCTAGCGAGCCAGCCAGCTAACGTTAGCTAGTTAACTTCATGCGACGAGCAATCCCGGATCCGGGATCCTATTTATAGCCTCAAGCTCATTAGCATAACGCAACGTTAACTATTCATGAAAATTGCAAATGAAATGAAATAAATATATTTGCTCTCAAGCTTAGACTTTTGTTAACAACACTGTCATCTCAGATTTTCAAAATATGCTTTTCAACCATATCAAAACAAGCATTTGTGTAAGAGTATTGATAGCTAGCATAGATATAAGCCTAGAATTCAGCCAGCAACATTTTCACAAAAAGAAGAAAAGCATTCAAATAAAATCATTTACCTTTGAAGAACTTCAGATGTTTTCAATGAGGAGACTCTCAGTTAGATAGCAAGTGTTCAGTTTTTCAAAAAATATTATTTGTGTAGGACAAATCGCTCCGTTTTGTTCAAGTTTGGTTACGAAAAAAACCTGTATCCAGTTATAGCCTCAAGCTCATTAGCATAACGTAACGTTAACTATTTATGAAAATCGCAAATGAAATGAAATAAATGTGCTAGCTCTCAAGCTTAGCCTTTTCTTAAAAACACTGTCATCTCAGATTTTCAAAATATGCTTTTGAACCATAGCAAATCAAGCATTTGTGTAAGAGTATTGATAGCTAGCGTAGCATTTAGCGTAGCATTAAGCGGGCAACATTTTCACAAAAACCAGAAAAGCATTCAAATAAAATAATTTACCTTTGAAGAACTTCGGATGTTTTCAATGAGGAGACTCTCAGTTACATCGCAAATGTTCCGTTTTTCCAAAAAGATTCTTTGTGTAGGAGAAATCGCTCCGTTTTGTACATCACTTTTGGCTACCAAAACAAACCGAAAATTCAGTCACCAAAACGCCAAACTTTTTTCCAAATTAACTCCATAATATCGACTGAAACATGGCAAACGTTGTTTAGAATCAATCCTCAAGGTGTTTTTCACATATCTCTTCATTGATATATCATTTGTGGAAGCCTGCTTTCTTCTCTGAATTCCATGGAAAAATACTTGCAGCTGAGGTTTGCGCACCAATTTGGGCGCAGGACACCTGGTAAATGTGGTCTCTTATGGTCAATCTTCCAATGATATGCCTACAAATACGTCACAATGCTGCAGACACCTTGGGGAAACGGCAGAAATTGTGGGCTCATTCCTGTTGCATTCACAGCCATAAAAGGAGACATTGGAAAACAGTGCTTCAAAAATTTTGCTCATTTCCTGTTTGAAGTGTCATCTTGGTTTCTCCTGTAGCATCAGTTCTGTGGCACTCACAGATAATATCTTTGCAGTTTTGGAAACGGCAGAGTGTTTTCTTTCCAAAGCTGTCAATTATATGCATAGTCGAGCATCTTTTGTGACAAAATATTGCGCTTAAAACGGGCACGTTTTTTTATCCAATAATGAAATAGCGCCCCCATAGCTTCAAGAGGTTTTAACACAACAATGAACATAGTGCCAAATCATGTCGTTACTACCCAGCATGAATCTGCTGGGAGCTAACCAACAAGGTTAAACGTTAGCTAGCTAATATTAGGCTCTAACTAGCCAAGCAAATGGCTCTGGGATATGAATAATATCTTCATACACGTAATGTTCGCTAGGGAGCCAGCCAGGTATCGTCAGCTAGCTAGCTAACAGTACACTTTAGCTTTAAATGAAACAACTTTCTGTCAAAATTAGAAATGTATAATAGATGAAAATGTAGCTAGCCAGACTATCTTACTCATATACATCATTATGCAATGGACGCGTCTCCCTGTCATGGATGCCATCCCATGGTTGCCCTTAGTTTAAAGATGTAATCTGGAGACAGGTGTTTTCTCCATCTCTTTAGCTATCATACTCTAATTCCACTGATTTCAAAACTTGATCCTCTAGAAAGTGGAGATCAACACTTTTATAGCTCTACTAGACAATACATTTTTTTTAAAGCAGTTCAACAGGATTACCAACACAGACTGACCAGCTCAAATAGAGAGAAGCCCTCTATATGGCAGACCAATCTGAACTCCTCTCTCGGCATGTCCAGCCCATTCATTATCTCAGCCAATCATGGCTAGTGGGAAGGTTGCTCACTTTTTCTGTGGCTAAACCAACATGGCTCGTAATTTATGAACACTCGTATTAATATTTACAGATGGCATACAAGTTTGTTATTAAGGCACATGAAAGTTCACATATTCCAGAAGGCATTTCTGACCCAAACGTATTTTGATTTATTTAAAAAAAAGTGTACATTCAAATGGCTATCCTGTGAAGTAGTGACCCGAGACAGATGTCTAGTTTCCTGAAACAGGTCACATATGTTGACCTAATTGGAGATTGTGGAGACAAGCACATAGTTGATAGAATCAAAATATTTCACAACTATAATGGCTGCCAAAGATGCCTCCACCAAGTATCGGTAGGAATAAAATCAAATTTCATGTTATTTTAATTTAATTTTAAGGCAGACAAATGTAAAGACTGTAGACTTTCACTAGGTACTGTATCTAGCTGCTATTATGTTACATCTTTATATCAGACTGTTTGATGTTACTCAGAACAAGCTTATGTATAGTTTTATGCAATTTCAATGATTATTGTGTTTTGTTCTTCATTTCACCCATTCGCAGTAAAGAAACAAACGGATATGCTGTCTCCAGATCATTGATGAGGGACAGGTGTTTAGCTGCCTCAGCAATGTATATGAAGGAAATAACAGGTTCCTTCTAAGGTTATATTCACATAATACTTGACAATACCCTCTGATAATGAGTGTAATGATGACTCATAATCAGAAGCTAGCCAACCCCTGATACAGGGCAAAGCTAATCTTCAATTGGACGGCTCATCTATTGAAGGCAACAAAATCCATCACTGGAAACCCAAACTTTTCCTTTCCCCAATCACTTTCTGGTTGTAAAAGGTTCTTTGGTTTGATTTGTTTTTGTAGAGAGGTTAGATCTTTTCCTTCCTCTCCCAGTTAATGCAATTAGTTGAATTTGCAGTAATGGATCAGAGATAGTTGAGTTATGTCAAGGTGAACAATTATCATTTTGAGATGAATAATTAGTGGAATGTAATTAACAGTCTGTATTGAATAGGCGAAGGCACCAACTCTGGCATTTTCAAAGGTGGAGATTTAATCACGGGTGTGTGGTTTTGAGAGACTGTGTATCTCATTGGTTGTGACAACTGTGGGTACTGGGTACTAGGAGTTGGGACGGGCTTGGGAGGGAGTGAAGGGGAGCGATGGAGGTTTGGGTGCTGAGTTACAAAGCACTTCTTGTTACCTGGCAGATCCTGAAATAGCCCAGACGGCAATCACTCACGAATGTCCTGACCAAGGTGAGATAACGGCAGGCCCCAGCCAGGTCTCAGGGTTTCGGTAGAATTGGAGGACAGGGAATGGGGGAACTTCCATTACGACATGCATCACCCGGAGATAGAGGCTTCCGATGGGGAAACTACACTTCTTTGTTCATTGTTTTGGTTTCCTCTGAACTTTCATAGTGGCAAGTGGAAAATAGCTACCGACCACGTTTCCCTCTCTCGCTAGGCTTTAAATCCTCACTATTCTATATGCCTCACAATTTGTAATCCTTAGGAGTCTATTGACGCACCCAGGAGTGTCAGTTTAAGCTAGATATATCAGGGTTTTTTGCCTGGCTGAGTCTCAATCCAAGCACCTATGTCGGCCTTCCGCATTTGCGGTGGAAGGTGGCCGAGCTACAACAGGGTTTGTCAGACCACGAGACTTCCCGAAAATCGGTCTTCTCGTGAAAACGTTTGTAGCGTCCATTAATATGACCACTCTATGGAAAGATGACACTCTCACAGATACGATGGTGTTCTCTGTATGGGACTCAGTCTGAAGAGAACCCATAGAAATGAATGGAAGTATGGAGGTAGTTTTGTGCCAATAAAAATAAACGGCTAAGTATGTGTCAACAAAAAAAAAACTACAATATTTTGTGATCTTTCTTATTATCTTAAAGATATAGAATGGACACTTCAAAACCTTATTCCCAATGAGTTATTTTACTGATCTTTATTTATGTTTTTGAATGTATTATTCAATGTGTTTCTATGGGTTATAGCTGTAAAGGCCGGATTAAATATTTTATCAAATCATTTTAAAATATATATTTTTTTATACCTAAAGGTGTCCTTAAATTCTTAATGAAATAGATGAATGATCCATGGTATGACCATCTTAAAACAAATCGATGTGTTAGCTTAGTATAACCCCCCATCCCAACGGCTTTGACCTTTAGAGATTTTAACAGTGGCAAGATCTTATTAAAGAAGGAAACAGTACAGTATGCATTTGTTTTACAGCAGCTGTTATCTCATCGTTGAGAGAATTTTCAACATGATGAAAGTGGAAGAACTTCTCTCTCTGGGAGTTTTGTCCTTGGAATAACACATTGGCAAAAGTGTCGGAATAAGTACAGAACACAGAGGAGGAAAGGGCTCCTAAACGTCCTCCCTGGTCTACAGGGCCCTATTGAGCACTTCCAGCAGCTCATATTCATAAATCCAGATCCATCACCATATGAAGTAGCACTGTGAGTCTACAGCTTAGAGCAGAATTCTCTCATCCTTCTCCCGTCACGCTTTGTCTGTTCTCCCTTTTTCTACCCCTCCCCCCTCCCTTTGAAAAGCAAAAATATGTCCTACATATCTGAGATGGAGATATGGGAAGGGGGAAGGAGCGATTCACAGCCAACTCAAAAGGATGTTGATCACTTGAGTCTTATCGCGGTCTGAGCCAGACCACCCCTTGTGAATTAAAGGAGAAATAGCATCTCGCTCCCTCATTTTTCATCGGGCCCAGAGATGGCCGTCTGGTCGTCTGCTTCCTTTCTTCTGGCTCCTGCGCCGAAGAGATAATCCCGGGAACCATTCCGGCTGGCGGAATCCATCTTTCTCTCCGGTCGTAGTGTGGACAGGCCACCACAGTCCTTGGCGTAGGCCAGGTCATCGTCTTGTCAAGTGAACTGAGGCTCACCGACGGAGGAGCCTCTTATTCTTTTGAGTTTGTTTGGTTACTGTTTGTGTTCACCTTGAGTAATCTTGCAACTAAAGGTGTACAAGGCTGGGATTTTTAAATTGTGTGGATTTACTGTAATTGCAAAGGGTTAGGGAAATATTGTCCCATGGACCTTTATTAGGGAGAAATGAAAATGTGTCTTCTCCCAACTGTCTTCCACAGCTTGGCTATTTTTTTTTTTCAATCACACGTTGTCTTACCTTCAGATACATTTCATTATGATCTACTCCCAGTGGAGGCTGGTGACTTGACACATTTAGGAGGATGGGAGACCCACGGTATAGGCTGAATGCAAGGAGATGTCAAAGTGTGTTTCAAAAATAGTCAAAGTCTAATTCTTTTAACTTAAAGCATTTAATAAAGACATTTATAGTACAATATTATGGGAAATAGGAATGATAGGGCTTCTTACGCAGTGTTTGGAAGGGACCACAGCAGTGATTGAATGAGGGTATGGCCGGAGTGGCAGGACACAATGCAAATAGTCCGGGTTGCCATTTCATTACCTGTTCAGGAGTCTTAAGGCTTGGGGGTAAAAACTGTTGAGACATCTGACATCTGTCATCACTATTATGTTGATTAATTAACTCAAGTTAATCATTATGGATTGAAAACGTTTAGGCAGCCTAGCAAGCCCAATTTTGAATATAAACTGAATTTGATCACGTTCACATTTTCTTCCTGACACACAAATGGACCATAAATACATAACGTTGCCAATGAGTTTACCCTGACCAGATGGACAGCGAACATAGGATGTATATGCATCTGCTCTTATTTTAGTAGCCTATAGTTGATCAGACTGAAAAATGGTCTAGTTTTCATCCCATATAGGATGTCAGATTTCTAATGTTGATGTGTAGCCTAGGCTGCTGCAACAATTATATCATGAGTTTTTGCTTGTGTCTGCCCGGAGTGATTATGTGTTATCATCTTTACTAAATAACTCCCGGAGGAGAGTGGATAGCCTACTTGAGTGCACACAAAAAAATGTGTTGCGTCAAGCTCCCTCTGTAATCTAACTTGTAATGGATGATGCGATGGAAGCTATCAAATCATTCGGAATTGTTTTCGACATCCCGGAAAAGACAGTTGAAAGTTTGATATGTTTAGTAAGTAAAGCATCGAAACGTGCAATTACCTCTGCAACCTCATTGTAGTTTCCCTTGACGGTGGAATGTTCCCTCTCGTAGTGTCCTCTAAAAGCAAATGCCCAAAAACACAGTGGGGTTGATAAGCCGCTTGAAAACATCCCTGTTCCTGTTTCTCCTAACTTTCTTGTTGTGTCGCGCAGTTTGACCTTTGACATGATCGATGTAGCTTTTTCCCAGAAACTTGAATCTGATTTGGGCATTTATATGCTGTCTGCTGAACGATCGATGTTCTTCAGGTCCCCGTACCCCTCTTTCGCCCCCAGGCTCAGACTTTACAAACGCAGGCAAGGCCAGCAATACATGGCGGCTTGATGAAAGCATCCCTGTTAACCTGCTATACTTTTGATACCAGTTGGCATTGAACGCCTTCACCTTTTCATCTTCTTCATGAAACTGATTTCAGGCAGAGGTCGACCCTCACGTTTAATTCTCACCAGGTACCCCAGAGAATGAATGGGGTTCAACAAAAAAGTTAGACCCCCCATAATTCTCTGTGGCATAATCCCAATGCAACTCACTAGGGTCATTCTCTGATCCTAATTATATGATTGGATGGACAACATGTCACTTCATACTGCAAAAGTGTTGATTGGTTGGAGGACATCTTTCGTAAAGTGGTCATAATTACCATGTATGTCTATGGAAGGGGTGAGGCCTACAAGCCTCCTAAGTTTGTATTGAAGTCAATGTAGCCAGAGGAGGACGGAAGCTAGCTGTCCTCTGGCTGCACCATGGTGCTACCCCAGACAGTCCTGTTGAAGTTACTGTAGACTATTTGCAAAACAGTGTATTTTAATCAATTATTGGGTGACGTACGAATATATTTAATACAGTTTTATGTCAAAAGGATAACTTTTTTAATGTTTCACTATTTTTGTTTTTATGAAATTTTATTGAGGTGGATGGTCCTCCTCTGAGGAGCCTCCACTGTCCCACATGTTGTCTTACCTTCAGGTAGGTTTCATCCCCTAAAATACATACTCCTCTAAATTTACTCCATATCGAAGTAGTGTGTTTTTATTTTATAATACGATATCTAAAAATAACGCAGTCTAGGGATAGCCTGAGATTCACAGGATAGCAGTGTGAATGCTTACCCTCTCCACTCAGCTACTCTCTGTCCCTTCCTCCTTCTGACAGCAAATACAACAGTGACATCCTGAGATCTTCGATGTCATCAACTATAAAGAAGATGAAAGGTAGGGGAATTTGAGGGTGTGGGAAAGGAGAGTAAAGAGGTATGATTTTCTTTTTCATCTTAGAGAAGCTGTATATTTCCTTTGTGAAGGAGCATCTGTCTTGAGGGGTTTTAAAGATTTATGAGATATGCATGGAGGGACTGTGCATTCACTGTGAGTGAGTGAGTGAGTGAGTGAGTGAGTGAGTGAGTGAGTGAGTGAGTGAGTGAGTGTGTGAGTTAATGAGTGAGTGTGTGTGAATGAGTGTGTGAGTGTGAATGAGTGAGTGAGTGTGTGAGTTAATGAGTGTGTGAGTTAATGAGTGTGTGAGTGTAATGAGTGAGTGAGTGTAATGAGTGAGTGAGTGTGTGAGTTAATGAGTGTGTGAGTTAATGAGTGTGTGAGTGTAATGAGTGAGTGAGTGTAATGAGTGAGTGAGTGTGTGAGTTAATGAGTGAGTGTGTGTGAATGAGTGTGTGAGTGTGAATGAGTGAGTGAGTGTGTGAGTTAATGAGTGTGTGAGTTAATGAGTGTGTGAGTGTAATGAGTGAGTGAGTGTAATGAGTGAGTGAGTGTGTCCATGTGCAAGAGACAAAGATGATGTTTGTTTTACAGTGAGAATACCCAGTTTCACATCATTAAGTGGACTCTCTTCACTCTCAAAGAGGGTTGTCTTCTAGCAGATGAAGACCTCTCTAAATTGACGTATGACAGACACAATTGCCATAATAGCTATCAACTCAAGACACAGACGACTCATTCTCTCTTGGTATCTGTATATAAAACAAATTAGTCTGTATGGTTATGTATGTTTTGCTACTTCTCCATGCTTGGTTTCAGACGAGTGGCTCCAGTCTCCTAATTGGCATATGTTTCACACACTAATGACCCACACCTCGACAAGCTCAGTGTAGAGAGAGGAGACGTTCATAACAACCTGTTCACATCCAAGGTTTTGGTTATGCTCCTCCTCCTACGTATTCCTTAGCACATGTTGGGCTGTTTTCAGCAGAAAGCGAACGTAAGAGAAGGTTTTGAAATGGAACACAAAGAAGAGCTGTTTAATTGGGCAAAGTTCTGGTGGGTCTCGCATCATTGGTTACAAAAGGTACTCCTGTTTTCTGATACTGAAAACAACCCAGAAGTTTATCATTTTTCTTTTCAAACAGGTTATAGATCCAGAACAGTAACATACAGCTAGCTAAGAATCAAGTCATGAAGTAACTCACATTTCAGAGTAGTGACACTTTCTCCTTACAATCAAAGTCTGGCTATATTCCTGAAGGTCGTCTATGAAGCGCCCACGAACGTGGGCTTCAGAAAATGGAGGATTTGAAAAAGAGAAGGAGAGAGATTTCTGAAAGGAAGTAAGACCAGAAAACCCTTTCAGTCAGGCAGGGCTGACTTGAGGATAAGAAAAGGAGTCTTTAGTTGATGCTGGAGATAATGAGTTCTCTATTAGTCCAGTCAAAGACACTTTGTAATCGTCTCATTTGGCTTCTCATTTGGCTTCAAAAGGCCGGTGAAGGACTGGAGAATGTTAATGCAGGTGAGGGTCAAATTGCAGTAGGGCAGAAAGAGAAATGAACAGCCAACTGCATTTTGAGCGCTCTTAGAAGTCAGTGTATGATCTAACGTAAAGTAGGACTTTTATTTTTAATTCTCCTCGGATTCAAAGATTTATCCTTTGTCTAACTTTTTCATACCAAACTTTTCTTTTTTATGTTTTATCAGCAAATACTCGAGTCGTAGACTTCATACAGACTACCGCTTCCTACTGACACAAATACACACACAAACATAGCAAAATCCATCCCATGTAGCTACTGACTGTAAATTCCCTCACCGTATCTCGGTATCACCGGGTGGGATAATAGCTAAAATAGATTACTAATGCGTCAGGTGTAATCTGGGCGGCAGATTTAAAGGTATATGGCTGTCAAACTGTTGACAGTATTATGTTTGTGATTCGTTACCGGGGTGAGGGTGAAAGGGGGGCAACGTTGTTTCTGTCCTCCCCCAGCTGGTGGCACCTCCCTAAAATCAGATAGCAAATGCCAGACATGGTAGAGAGTGGTGAACCTGAAGAGATAGGAAGCTGGCGGGAGCGCACGTCACTGACAGAACGAGGTGATGGCGGAATCCTAATGCGATGCGGTTCGCTGGCGACGTCGACATCCCACATCCCTCCTCCTCCCCACAGCCACCGCCTCCCCACCGACACACAAAAAACAATCCTCAGAAGAGCTGGAAGACTAGGCATACCTCATCTTGCCGAGTTGAGGAGAACGAATATACAAAAAGTAGGATGAAACGACAGACTGTGGATCGGGTCGGTCGCTCGCTCCCCTCTTCCATCTCCTCCTCCTCTCTCGACCCTGCGTGGCTCTCGGGTCTCAGAACTCAGATCCATCTCTGTCATCAATGGCTGACAAATCAGTCTGTTTCCACAGACCCGAGGGACAAACGGACACTCTCAAGGCCCCCTCCCTTGAAGATGTGTACATGTAAATGTACAGCTTGCAACACACACACACACACACACACACACACACACACACACACACACACACACACACACAGACACACCCACACACACGTGCACATATACTAACACACAATTCATCTCATCCACATACTGACACACACAGACACTAATACGGTACCCAAACCCACAAACACATATTCAAACAATCTTGTACGGTACAGTCGTGGCCAACAGTTTTGAGAATGAAACAAATATTAATTTTCACAAAGTCTGCTGCCTCAGTTTGTATGATGGCAATTTGCATAAACTCCAGAATGTTATGAAGAGTGATCAGATGATTTGCAATTAATTGCAAAGTCCCTCTTTGCCAAGCAAATTAACTGAATCCCCCAAAAAACATTTCCACTGCATTTCAGCCCTGCCACAAAAGGACCAACTGACATCCTCTTAGTGATTCTCTCAGTAACAAAGGTGTGAGTGTTGACAAGGACAAGGCTGGAGATCACTCTGTCATGCTGATTGAGTTCGAATAACAGATGGATGCTTCAAAAGGAGGGTGGTGATTGGTTTCATTGTTCTTCCTCTGTCAAACATGGTTACCTGCAAGGAAACACGTGCCGTCATCATTGCTTTGCACAAAAATGGCTTCACAGACAAGGATATTGCTGCCAGTAAGATTGCATCTAAATCAACCATTTATCGGATCATCAAGAACTTCAAGGAGAGTGGTTCAATTGTTGTGAAGAAGGCTTCAGGGCGCCCAAAAAGTACCAGGAACGTCTCCTAAAGTTGATTCAGCTGCGGGATCGGGGCACCACCAGTACATAGCTTGCTCAGGGATGGCAGCAGACAGGTGTGACTGCATCTGCATGCACAGTGATGGGAAGACTTTTGGAGGATTGCCTGGTGTCAAGAAGGGCAGCAAAGAAGCCACTTCTCTCCAGGAAAAACATCAGGGACAGACTGATATTCTGCAAAAGGTACAGGGATTGGACTGCTGAGGACTTGGGTAAAGTCATTTTCTCTGATGAATCCCCTTTCCGATTGTTTGGGGCATCCGTAAAAAAGCTTGTAGGGAGAAGACGGGGTGAGCGCTACCAGCATGTCACGTCCTGACCTTAGTTCCTTTTTTATGTCTCTGTTTTAGTTTGGTCAGGGCGTGAGTTGGGGTGGGCATTCTATGTTTTGTGTTCTATGTTTTCCATTTCTATGTGTTTGGCCTGGTATGGTTCCCAATCAGAGGCAGCTGGCAATCGTTGTCTCTGATTGAGAACCATACTTAGGCAGCCTGTTTTTCCCACTTGAGTTGTGGGTAGTTATTTTCTGTTGAGTATTTGTATTCTGCACCAGGCAGAACTGTTTCAGTTTCATTGAGTTATTTTTGTTGTTTTATTCTTTAGTGTTTCCCGAGTTATCATAAGTATCATGAACACTTACCACGCCGTGCTTTGGTCCTCCGATCCTTCCTACTACTCCTCGTCCTCCGATCCTTCCTACTACTCCTCGTCCTCCGATCCTTCCTACTACCTCGTCCTCCGATCCTTCCTACTACTCCTCGTCCTCCGATCCTTCCTACTACTCCTCGTCCTCCGATCCTTCCTACTACTCCTCGTCCTTTCGATCCTTCCTACTACTCCTCGTCCTTCCGATCCTTCCTACTACTCCTCGTCCTTCCGATCCTTCCTACTACTCCTCGTCCTCCGATCCTTCCTACTACTCCTCGTCCTCCGATCCTTCCTACTACTCCTCGTCCTCCGATCCTTACTACTACTCCTCGTCCTCCGATCCTTCCTACTACTCCTCGTCCTCCGATCCTTCCTACTACTCCTCGTCCTCCGATCCTTCCTACTCCTCGTCAATTGTTTGGGGCATCCGGAAAAAGCTTGTCCAAAGATGACAAGGTGAGCACTACCATCAGTCCTGTGTCATGCCAACAGTAAAGCATCCTGAGACCATTCATGTGTGAGGTTGCTTCTCATCCAAGGGGTGGGCTCACTCACAATTTTGTCTAAGAATACAGCCATGAATAAAGAATGGTACCAAAACATCCTCCATGAGCAACTTCTCCCAACCATCCAGGAACAGTTTGGTGATGAACAATGCCTTTTCCAGCATGATGGAGCACCTTGCCATAAGGCAATCTCAGTGGCTCGGGGAACAAAACATATATATTTTGGGTCCATGGCCAGGAAACTCCCCAGACCTTTAATCCCATTGAGAACTTGTGGTCAATCCTCAAGAGGCGGGTGGACAAAAAAATTATAATAATTCTGACAAACTCCAAACATTGATTAGGCAAGAATGGGCTGCCATCAGTCAGGATGTGGCCCAGAAGTTAATTGACAGCATGCCAAGGCGGATTGCAGAGGTCTTGAAAAAGAAGAGTCAAGACTGCAAATATTGACTCTTTGCATCAACTTCATGTAATTGTCAATAAAAGCCCTTGACACTTATGAAATGCTTGTAATTATACTTCAGTATTCCATAGTAACATCTGACAAAAATATCTAAAGACACTGAGGCAGCAGACTTGGTGCAAATTAATATTTGTAAACACATTTATATGGTTGACAATGACTGCTGTCATGTTTTGGAGAACGTTGCATGATTGACATCCTGCTTCCCAAAGTGCTCCAATCACTGCTGTATATAAATCACCAACATCGTCCCTGCCTCTTCCCTTTCTCCCTCTCTCTTCTCTCATTCCCCCCATCATTTACATTGTCTCTATCCCGGTCTCTGTAGCTTTTATTGATGGCCATGTTTTTAACTTGGGGACTGCCTTTGCTTTTCTAGCATCAAAATAACCCTGCATTCATCTTCATTCAATTTGAGCCTGAGATTCACCCTCCAAGACGTGCTAATGTCCCACTAGGGAGACTCAACATTTGCAATTCTGATTAGGGAGACGCACATCTCGCCATCTGCAATCCTGCACGACGAAGCCGACCACTATCTAAATACCCCCGGCAGATTGAAACTATAGAAATAAATAATACAAATGAAAACACATGGCTGTGGATTTTTTTAATGTCTGAAAATTAATTTTGGAGACCTGTCTTCCCAATGGAGTCCTGTTTTCAGCGAAAAAGGACTCCAGCCACATTGATTGTGCTGTCGTTGGTGTTTTGTGGCCCTTGTCTTCATTTTGTTATTGGGCCCTTCTCCTTTTTCATTCTTCACCTCCTGTTCTTTTCTTCCCCCTCGATGCCAGTTGGATTTGGCAAAACATTTATTGTAGATATAGGGAAGGATGATAGCTGGAAGACTCTTAACAGATTGTGTCAGTCATAAAACCACAGGGGGAAGAGAGAACTACATTCAGACAAAAGCTTGTGGGAGTTATTTATTGCTTGTATTAGTAAGAACCTGCTTTGAAGTCCTTTTCTTCTACAAGGGGTGGAGGGGGAGAATGAAACAACAACCAATGAAATAGAACAAAAGTTTCATTTCCCCTGTGCCTAGTTATAATTTAGATCACCCAGAGGAACTTGGTGCCGTCGACTCCAAATGCCTTGGAAGGCGAAACATCCTTCCATCGCTCCTCTTTCTAGCAGGGATCTCAATCGAGCCTGATTGACAGATCCTAGCTATGGAAAGTTTGTGTGTGTGTGTGTGTGTGTGTGTGTGTGTGTGTGTGTGTGTGTGTGTGTGTGTGTGTGTGTGTGTGTGTGTGTGTGTGTGTGTGTATGTGTGTGTGCGCATGAGTTTTACAGAACAGACCAAAGTGTTTGAAGTGTGTGTCAGCGCTGGAGAAAATAGCCAAAGTTGTAATAAATGAAAGTGCCAACCAATACTCCAGAATGAAAAGGGGCATCACTGAATGTTGGTGGGTTAGGCTTTAAATCACAGGTTGGTCATCTTCTGCAAGGACATCCATGAGCTGGTATCAAATCATTCGGACGGTATGTCAATCAAACACACATCTCCAGCCACCGAGTGTGTACGGCTGTCTGTCAAAACAGAGATTGAAGAAATACTGTACCATGCAAATGTTTACATAGCGTTGAGTTTGGAATGACCTTGACACATGTAGACACGCATTATGTTATGCACCTCCAAAAAATACTTCTTCAAACAACAAGGTTTCAATCCATTTATACTGTCTAAAGGAACCATTCAAATGAACAGTATTAGCCTATAGATGATCTCGGTTTGCTTCATGAGAAGCGCCATCGTTACTATTAATATCATGTTCCATTTTTAATTTGACAGGTATAGACCTCTCTCGCTCTCTCCTCCTTTTTCTCTCCGGCTTTTCTGGATCCCATGGCTGGTTGTCTTGAGGCATTGTTTTATTACCTTCATAACTCTACCGGGAAGATCTTAAGAGGGGGTTGCCTAGCAACAAGGAGCCTGATGATCAGCCTAAGAGTGAAGAGAGGGTTCGAGAAGTAGGAAGCCCAAAGTGAAAGGGAGGAAACCCACATATAAACAGCAGGAATTTTCCACACCAGGACCTATCAGCTATAGGAACACTCTGAGACAATGACAGTTACAAGGGTGCCACCTCCCTTTTGTCTAAGAAACTGTCTAATTGACATGTCGACCTATGAGGTTGAAGACATCTGATTATGTCTATGTGCCAGTCGGTAATTGATTATAAAAGGTCTATTCATTATGTTCCAGCTAGTGGTGTTTTAACTGAAATAGTACAGTGGGAGAATACCGCTGAATAGTACAGCTGAATAATACACTGGGAGAATACAGCTCAATAATACAGCTCAATAATACAGCTCAATAATACAGCTCAATAATACAGCTCAATAATACAGCTCAATAATACAGCTCAATAATACAGTGGGAGAATACAGCTCAATAATACAGTGGGAGAATACAGCTGAATAATACAGCTCAATAATACAGCTCAATAATACAGCTCAATAATACAGCTCAATAATACAGCTCAATAATACACTGGGAGAATACAGCTGAATAATACAGCTCAATAATACAAAGGGAGAATACAGCTGACTAATAGAGCTGAATGATACAGTGGTAGAATACAGCTGAATAATACACTGGGATAATACAGCTGAATAGTACAGTGGGAGAATGCAGCTGAATGATACAGTGAGAGAATACAGTTGAATAGTACAGTGGGAGAATGCAGCTGAATGATACAGTGAGAAAATCCAGCTGAATAATACAGTGGGAAAATACAGTTGAATAATACAGTGGAAGAATAAATTCGGAGAATACAGTGGGAGGATAAGTTGCATATGAGTTATGAGATAACTGTCATTGTTATGACATTCAAATGAATGGGGCACAATCACTCACCAGAAAATATAATGTTCTAGGCCTATTTATCGTGCTCACCGTGTTTTACCTCCAGATACCGCCTCACAAAGGTCAATGGCAACAGAGCTGTCTATAGAAACGACCTGACAAGATATTTAGCCATGAGCTTTTCTCTCTCACACGGTGGAATTTGCAACTCCACTCGATGTGCCCTTCTCTTCACCTGACATTGTTCACTTGGGCAAGCAGTCCCCTCAGCATCAGCACAGGCAGGCTTGATAAGCAAAAGGCTGCAGGCCAATCAAAATCACAGCTCTAGTTACAAATTGAGGTCATGGTTGGGATAGGGATGTGTGTGTGTGTGTGTGTGTGTGTGTGTGTGTGTGTGTGTGTGTGTGTGTGTGTGTTCTTGTAAAGATGGCGCCGACAGAGAAGGGCAACATCTTACGATTCCAACCAAACTTTGCTATTTTGTGATTTTATCATGTTTATATGAACTCTTTTTGTACAGAAAGTTAATACACTCAATCAATCAATCAAATGTATTTATGAAGCCCTTCTTACATCAGCTTATGTCACAAAGTGTTGTACAGAAACCCAGCCTCAATCCCTAAACAGCAAGCAATGCATTTATAGAAGCACTATACTATTATTACATATGACCGACAAGCACTTCTGGACATCAGATCGACCATTACTAACCTCTATTTCGACTTGAAATATGACTTCAACTACGATTCAGCTGTTTCCCCCTTCAAACCGGCCCCATTATGGCCCCATTATGGTCATAAACAAACAAGAAACGCTCACCCAGAGGCAGCGTTTCTGGTGGGCGGAGACTTAAAACAGTTCCACCTCACTTCTAACAACACATCTCCTGCCCCACTAGGGGCGCTAAAACTCTAGATCACTCTTATTCTACCCACGGAGATACACACAAGGCCGTCCCTCTTATTCCTTTCAACAAATCTCACCATGACTCCATCCTCCTGCTTCCTGCTTACAAACATAAACTCAAACAGGAAGTACAGTGGATGCTCCACTAAAAGTTTTGCGATTATGCTGCGGGATTTATAGGTAATTTTGTGGTTTAGTACGCTACCCTGCGCCACCACTTCATCTCTCCAGACCAGCGAAAGGGGGCGTTAGAGCACTGATTATGTTTTTGGGTCCTGCTGTGTCTCTAACTGACAATGAATGGGCGACATAAACCTAAATAGAAACTGATAATTGTCCATTACTTCAGTATTACTAAAACTGTTGTTACACTAAAGTTATTATTTTATTTTGTTAGGATTATTTTGGTCTTAGTGTTGTTCTGTAGCCCACTCCCAGCCTGTCACATTGTACAGTGCCTGAGTGGTGCAATGGTCTAAGACAGCGCATAGCAGTGCAAGCTGTGTTGTTACAGATCCTGGTTCGAGACCCATGAGCTGTTTTTTGGTTTCTCTCCCTCTAAAAACAGAAATAAATCATTCTAAATAACAAAATGTTTTTTTTTCTCCCAAATTTGTAACAATGTCTCACTCCATGTTCAAGAATGGCCTTTTTCTCGGTCATTTTACATTATTTGAAAAATTAACTCATTTCCAAAATATTGTTATTTTTAAACAAAGCGATTGTTATTATTATTCATTTACAAGTACATAAAAGCCTGTTGGATATTCTCACAGATATATTATTAACTCTGTTATTAGCAGAAGAATATATTTTGGTCATATTGGTCATGGCTCCTGAGTGGTGCACAATGAGATTGCCATGCAGTTCTCCAGCTGTATCCACTGAAGCGCCCGAGGTTCAAGGCACAAGGGCAGGGGGTATGGGATGGACCGTAGAGCCGCACACAGAAGACCGACCAAGCCCATGGGGAGGGAGGAGGAGGAAGCGAGAAGGGGGGTGGTCCCCCATCCCTCCACACTGGCAACACTTTTAGGGGCAATGCACTAATAATGGCGCTGACTAGGGAAACAATACCGCTGAACTGTTTTTAGTGCCAGTCTGCACGTTAAAACTAAAACAATATAACTAATATTGGCATCGTTATGCTTTCGTTAGTAAAATGATGATAAAAATACTCTTTCAAAATGCAGATGTTAATTTAGTTACGGATCCATAACAAATAACCATGGGAATAAATATAACTGAATTTTCAGAAATATCCAATCTTCCAATTCTCTAATTGTAATTATTGGCGGAGAGTCACGTCATATTTTTCTATGTAGTGTAGGCCTCCTTTAGGCGGCATGAGTGTCACTAGTGTTGAGTAATATGCTGGTAAAAGTGGTGTAGGTCTTATTTATTTAAAGAGCATATTGAAGTTAGAAGCAATAGGATTTGAAGCAACAATCTACTATTGTTTTAGCACCGTTTTGCGCTCCTCTGACGTGACTTGTCTTGATAAATCAATTGTTGTTTTCACTGAATCTCCATTTGGGTATTGGTTCGACTATAATTAGAAAATTAGGGTGTAGAAATACTATGCTCCCAGTGTAACCTTTATTGAACTAGGCAAGTCAAATACTTATAAGGATAACCTATTCCTTCCTTCCCATTGGGGAATTGAACCCCAGTCTCAATCATGCCCACACGATAGATGGATTCTTCAGCTAAATTGCCAGGTATTGTACTCCAGACCGAGCCATATTTTCCATTCCAACCTAATGGAAACCCAGAGGGTTTAGATTAGAAACACCACTATTATTAATCAAATTAATCTCAAACTGTAAAATTAATTGGAAAGGTAGATACAAATTGTTTGTGACATTGTGGTTACAATAAAAAATGTAAACAAAATACTGTGTTTCAATTTACAGTAGTGTTGTCGGACAGCTGGTGGCATTTTGAAAACAGGTTTTCAAATACTTGCTGCTTGATGTCGTGTCTTTGGTTATGCCGGATTAAGTGATATGACATTCTATTCTATAAAATAATTCCTCCCTAATTAATATTACCTGATTGAGCTTATCATACAAATGTAGTTAACTAGAGAGTCTGACACCACAAAAAAATATTTATACAGCTGTTATCTTCCGAATAAACTCTTAAAGACCTAGTCATATTGGCGGAGAGTCACGTCATATTAAAATCCACCTGTGTGCAATCTAAGTGTCATATGATCTGATCTGTCACATGATCTCAGTATATATTAACTTGTTCTGAACGGCCCCATTAAATCCAATATAAAAAATGGAATTCATATGGCACCACAACAAACCTGCAAAGAGAGGGCGCCCACCAAAACTCATGGACCAGGCAAGGAGGGCATTGATCAGAGAGGCATCGATGAGACCAAAGGTAACCCTGAAAGAGCTGCAAATATCCACAGCTGAGAATGGAGGATCTGTCCTTAGGACAACTTTAAGCCGTACACTCTACAGAGATGGGCTTTACGGAAGAGTGGCCAGAAAGAAGCCATTGCTTATTAAAGAACAAAATAAGCAATCACGCTTGATGTTCGCCAAAAGGCATGTGGGAGACTCCCCAAACATATGTAAGAAGGTACTCTGGTAAGATGAGACTAAAATTGAGCTTTTTGGCCAATTGGAAAACATTATGTCTGGCACAAACCCAACACCTCTCATCACCCCGAGAACACCATCCATGGTGGTGGCAGCCTCATACTGTGGGGATGTTTTTCATCAGTAGGTTTTCATTGGCAGGGACTGGGAAACTGGTCAGAATTGAAGGAATGATGGATGGCGCTAAATACATGCAAATTATTGAGGGAAACCTGTTTCAGTCTTCCAGAGATTTGAGACTGGGATGGAGGTTTACCTTCCAGCAGGACAATGACCATAAGCATACTTTAAGGGGAAACATTTAAATGTCTTGGAAAGGCCTAGTCAAGTCCAGAACTCAATCCAATTGATAATATGTGGTATGAAAGATTGTTGTACACCAGCAGGAACCCATCCAACTTGAAGGAGCTGGAGCAGTTTTGCCTTGAAGATTGGGCAAAAATCCCAGTAGCTAGATGTGCCAAGCTTATAGAGACATACCCCAACAGACTTGCAGCTGTAATTGCTGTGAAAGGTGGCTCTACAAAGTATTTTTATTTTCATTGACAGCCTAGGAACAGTGGGTTAACTGCCTTGTTCAGGGTCAGAACCACACATTTATTTAATTTTTTTACCTTGTCAGCGCAGTGATTTTTCTTGCAACCTTTCAGTGACAAGTCCAACGCTCCAACCACCAGGCTACCTGCAGCCCCGGATTGGTGTGTCTCCCGCTGGACGGTTGAGCTAACATAGGCTAATGTGATTAGCATGAGGTTGTAAGTAACAAGAACATTTCCCAGGACATAGACATATCTGGTATTGGCAGAATGATTAAAATCTTGGTATTTTAACTGCACTGTCCAATATACTGTAGCTATTACAGTGAAATAATACCATGCTATTGTTTGAGGAGAGTGCACAGTTATGAACTTATTAGACATATTTGGGCAGTCTTGATATAAAATCTGTAACAGAAATGCAATTGTTCATTGGATCAGTCTAAAACTTTGCACATACACTGCTGCCATCTAATTGCCAAATTATACATTGTGTCTGGCCTTTTTCTTGCATTTCAAAGATGATGGTAAAAGAAAATAACAAAAAACACGTTTTTTACTTGTTTTTTATTTCATGAGATCTAATATGTTATATTCTCCTACATTCATTTCACATTTCCACAAACTTCAAAGTGTTTCCTTTCAAATG
Source organism: Oncorhynchus masou masou (assembly GCF_036934945.1). Taxonomy (NCBI): domain Eukaryota; kingdom Metazoa; phylum Chordata; class Actinopteri; order Salmoniformes; family Salmonidae; genus Oncorhynchus; species Oncorhynchus masou. The sequence goes on from NW_027008968.1 coordinate 48,183, forward strand.
GTATAGAGAATATGCATATCCTTGCTATTGGTCTTGAGCTACAGGCAGTTAGATTTGGGTATGTCATTTTAGGTGAAAATTTAAAAAAGGGTTGCATGGAATCACTGTGTGCAATAATAGTGTTTAACATGATTGTTGAATGACTACCTCATTTCTGTAGCCCACATATACAATTATCTGGAAGGTCCCTCAGTCGAGCAGGGAATTTTAAGCACAGAATCAACCACACAAACCAGGGAGGTAGATGGGTAAAAAAAGCAGACATTGAATATCCCTTTGAGCATGGTTGTGTTACTATTTTATTTATTTTTATTTTTAAACTCTGCATCGTTATGAAGGGCTCCTAAGCAAGCATTTCACGGTAAATACTACATCAGTTGTATTTGGTGCATGTGACTAATAACATTTGATTTGATCTGTGCATGTGTGTATGTATATACATAGTATACAACAAATAGTTAAAGCTGTGGTAGCCTACAACCCCATCTCACCTCTTATTTGGAAATGAAGATGCAAAACTAGCACAGGAGAGTGGTTCGCTGGCTTCGTACCAAATATTTTATCATAATTACCCAAACAATTACAACCTAATTGTAATTGGTGAGATGGGAACACTGGAGAGAGAAATGTCAGGTGGCAAGAGACTTCTTTCTCTCTTCCGCTCTCCTCTTCCCTGTAGAGTGGTTTTATCCCCCCAATTTTAACCCCTGGACTCTCTGTGAAGTTTCCTGTTGCACCGTGACTTGCCTGTCTTCAAACCCTATCATCCCCTCTTACTTCCCTCCATCATCCCCTCTTACTTCCCTCCATCATCCCCTCTTACTTCCCTCCATCATCCCCTCTTACTTCCCTCCATCATCCCCTCTTACTTCCTCCATCATTCCCTCTTACTTCCCTCCATCATCCCCTCTTACTTCCCTCCATCATCCCCTCTTACTTCCCTCCATCATTCCCTCTTACTTCCTCCATCATTCCCTCTTACTTCCCTCCATCATCCCCTCTTACTTCCCTCCATCATCCCCTCTTACTTCCCTCCATCATCCCCTCTTACTTCCCTCCATCATCCCCTCTTACTTCCCTCCATCATCCCCTCTTACTTCCCTCCATCATCCCCTCTTACTTCCCTCCATCATCCCCTCTTACTTCCTCCATCATCCCCTCTTACTTCCCTCCATCATTCCCTCTTACTTCCCTCCATCATTCCCTCTTACTTCCCTCCATCATCCCCTCTTACTTCCCTCCATCATCCCCTCTTACTTCCCTCCATCATCCCCTCTTACTTCCCTCCATCATCCCCTCTTACTTCCCTCCATCATTCCCTCTTACTTCCTCCATCATTCCCTCTTACTTCCCTCCATCATCCCCTCTTACTTCCCTCCATCATCCCCTTACTTCCCTCCATCATTCCCTCTCGCCTCACCCCTTTTCCTTTCCCTGTCCACGATGCCAGGGATGGTGCATTATTAATTAGCGGGAGTTAATTAGGCCCACTACAACCTCTCTACATGGCAACCTCTACACTGCAACCTCCCCCCCTCCCGAGCAGGCGTCACTACAGACCAGGGTTCAATCCCGGACTGTATCACAACCGGCCGTGAACAGGAGTCCCATAGGGCGGCGCACATTTAGCCCAGTATCGTCCTGGTTAGGGGAGGGTTTGACAGGGGGGGCTTTAAAAGTAGGCCTTCATTGTTATAATAAGAATTTGTTCTTAATTGACTTGCCTATTTAAATAAAGGAAACTCTCAGCACTGCAGCCTCTCCACACTGCAACCCCTCCACACTGCAGCCAGAGAGAGAGAGAGAGAGAGAAAGCCTGCATGTGAACATAAGGCAGAGGAGGATAAAGAGAGATAAAGATAGGTCAGAGCCATGTATAAGTACAGTCTTAGTATACTGCATAATCTTGGCCATATTTCATTTTTGGCACTGATACACCGTTAACATATATGATTCATTTTAAAAGTTGGATATCATCAAAAAGTCATCCACCCACAGCAATAAGTTGACTCACACAATGAGTTGTTTCCAACTGGTAAGACATTCTGCCAGCTTGCCAAATTTTGGCGATTATTCCGGCCTCTGGAGCACTTGTCCAATCACAGCTAAAGCAGAACACAAACGATGGTTGTGGCACAGACTATGTCAGTACCACAGAGTTGGGCAGACTGTGTCTATGCCCTGGAGTTGGGTAGACTGTGTCAGTACCATAGAGTTGGGCAGACTGTGTCTATGCCCTGGAGTTGGGTAGACTGTGTCAGTACCATAGAGTTGGGCAGACTGTGTCTATGCCCTGGAGTTGGGCAGACTGTGTCTATGCCCTGGAGTTGGGCAGACTGTGTCAGTACCATAGAGTTGGGCAGACTGTGTCAGTATCATAGAGTTGGGCAGACTGTGTCTATGCCCTGGAGTTGGGCAGACTGTGTCTATGCCCTGGAGTTGGGCAGACTGTGTCAGTACCATAGAGTTGGGCAGACTGTGTCAGTACCATAGAGTTGGGCAGACTGTGTCAGTACCATAGAGTTGGGCAGACTGTGTCAGTACCATTGAGTTGGGCAGGCTGTGTCAGTACCATAGAGATGGGCAGACTGTGTCAGTACCATAGAGTTGGGCAGACTGTGTCAGTACCATTGAGTTGGGCAGACTGTGTCTGTACCATAGTGTTGGGCAGACTGTGTTTATGCCCTGGAGTTGGGCAGACTGTGTCAGTACCATAGAGTTGGGCAGACTGTGTCAGTACCATAGAGTTGGGCAGACTGTGTCAGTACCATAGTGTTGGGCAGACTGTGTTTATGCCCTGGAGTTGGGCAGACTGTGTCAGTACCATAGAGTTGGGCAGGCTGTGTCAGTACCATAGAGTTGGGCAGACTGTGTCAGTACCATAGTGTTGGGCAGACTGTGTTTATGCCCTGGAGTTGGGCAGACTGTGTCAGTACCATAGAGTTGGGCAGACTGTGTCAGTACCATAGAGTTGGGCAGACTGTGTCAGTACCATAGAGTTGGGCAGACTGTGTCAGTGTCCTGGAGTTGGGCAGACTGTGTCAGTACCATAGAGTTGGGCAGACTGTGTCAGTACCATAGAGTTGGGCAGACTGTGTCAGTACCATAGAGTTGGGCAGACTGTGTCTATGCCCTGGAGTTGGGCAGACTGTGTCTATGCCCTGGAGTTGGGCAGACTGTGTCAGTACCATAGAGTTGGGCAGACTGTGTCAGTACCATAGAGTTGGGCAGACTGTGTCAGTACCATTGAGTTGGGCAGGCTGTGTCAGTACCATAGAGTTGGGCAGACTGTGTCAGTACCATAGAGTTGGGCAGACTGTGTCTATGCCCTGGAGTTGGGCAGACTGTGTCAGCACCATAGAGTTGGGCAGACTGTGTCAGTACCATAGAGTTGGGCAGACTGTGTCAGTACCATAGAGTTGGGCAGACTGTGTCAGTACCATAGAGTTGGGCAGATTGTGTCAGTACCATAGAGTTGGGAAGACTGTCCGTACCATAGAGTTGGGCAGACTGTGTCTATGCCCTGGAGTTGGGCAGACTGTGTCAGTACCATAGAGTTGGGCAGACTGTGTCAGTACCATAGAGTTGGGCAGACTGTGTCAGTACCATTGAGTTGGGCAGGCTGTGTCAGTACCATAGAGTTGGGCAGACTGTGTCAGTACCATAGTGTTGGGCAGACTGTGTTTATGCCCTGGAGTTGGGCAGACTGTGTCAGTACCATAGAGTTGGGCAGACTGTGTCAGTACCATAGAGTTGGGCAGACTGTGTCAGTACCATAGAGTTGGGCAGACTGTGTCAGTACCATAGAGTTGGGCAGACTGTGTCAGTACCATAGAGTTGGGCAGACTGTGTCAGTACCATAGAGTTGGGCAGACTGTGTCTATGCCCTGGAGTTGGGCAGACTGTGTCAGTACCATAGAGTTGGGCAGACTGTGTCAGTACCATAGAGTTGGGCAGACTGTGTCAGTACCATAGAGTTGGGCAGACTGTGTCAGTACCATAGAGTTGGGCAGACTGTGTCAGTACCATAGAGTTGGGCAGACTGTGTCAGTACCATAGAGTTGGGCAGACTGTGTCAGTACCATAGAGTTGGGCAGACTGTGTCAGTACCATAGAGTTGGGCAGACTGTGTCAGTACCATAGAGTTGGGCAGACTGTGTCAGTACCATAGAGTTGGGCAGACTGTGTCTATGCCCTGGAGTTGGGCAGACTGTGTCTATGCCCTGGAGTTGGGCAGACTGTGTCAGTACCATAGAGTTGGGCAGACTGTGTCAGTACCATAGAGTTGGGCAGACTGTGTCAGTACCATTGAGTTGGGCAGGCTGTGTCAGTACCATAGAGTTGGGCAGACTGTGTCAGTACCATAGTGTTGGGCAGACTGTGTTTATGCCCTGGAGTTGGGCAGACTGTGTCAGTACCATAGAGTTGGGCAGACTGTGTCAGTACCATAGAGTTGGGCAGACTGTGTCAGTACCATAGAGTTGGGCAGACTGTGTCAGTACCATAGAGTAGGGGAGATTGTATCAGTACCATAGAGTTGGGAAGACTGTCCGTACCATAGAGTTGGGCAGACTGTGTCAGTACCATAGAGTTGGGCAGACTGTGTCAGTAACATAGAGTTGGGCAGACTGTGTCAGTACCATAGAGTCGGGCACACAGTGTCTGTACCATAGAATTGGGCAGACTGTGTCAGTACCATAGAGTTGGGCAGAATGTGTCTATGCCCTGGAGTTGGGCAGAGTGTCTATGCCCTGGAGTTAGGCAGACTGTGTCAGTACCATAGAGTCGGGCACACAGTGTCTGTACCATAGAGTTGGGCAGACTGTGTCAGTACCATAGAGTTGGGCAGAATGTGTCTATGCACTGGAGTTGGGCAGACTGTGTCTATGAGCTGGAGTTGGGCAGACTGTGTCTATGCCCTGGAGTTGGGCAGAATGTGTCTATGCCCTGGAGTTGGGCAGAAGGTGTCTATGCCCTGGAGTTGGGCAGAATGTGTCTATGCCCTGGAGTTGGGCAGACTGTGTCTATGCCCTGGAGTTGGGCAGACTGTGTCTATGCCCTGGTGTTGGGCAGACTGTGTCTATGCCCTGGTGTTGGGCAGACTGTGTCTATGCCCTGGTGTTGGGCAGACTGTGTCAGTGTCCTGGAGTTGGGCAGACTGTGTCAGTGTACTGGAGTTGGGCAGACTGTGTCTGTACCATAGAGTCTGGCAGACTGTGTCTGTACCATAGAGTTGGGCATACTGTGTCAGTGTCCTGGAGTTGGGCAGACTGTGTCAGTGTCCTGGAGTTGGGCAGACTGTGTCAGTACCATAGAGTTGGACAGACTGTGTCAGTGTCCTGGAGTTGGGCAGACTGTGTCTGTGTCCTGGAGTTGGGCAGACTGTGTCAGTGTCCTGGAGTTGGGCAGACTGTGTCAGTACCATAGAGTTGGGCAGACTGTGCCGGTATCATAGAGTTGGGCAGACTGTGTCAGTACCATAGAGTTGGGCAGACTGTGTCTGTATCATAGAGTTGGGCAGACTGTGTCAGTGTCCTGGAGTTGGGCAGACTGTGTCAGTGTCCTGGAGTTGGGCAGACTGTGTCTGTATCATAGAGTTGGGCAGACTGTGTCAGTACCATAGAGTTGGGCAGACTGTGTCTGTATCATAGAGTTGGGCAGACTGTGCCGGTATCATAGAGTTGGGCAGACTGTGCCGGTATCATAGATTTGGGCAGACTGTGCCGGTATCATAGAGTTGGGCAGACTGTGCCGGTATCATAGAGTTGGGCAGACTGTGCCGGTATCATAGAGTTGGGCAGACTGTGTCAGTGTCCTGGAGTTGGGCAGACTGTGTCTTTATCATGGAGTTGGGCAGACTGTGTCTGTACCATAGAGTTGGGCAGACTGTGTCAGTGTCCTGGAGTTGGGCAGACTGTGTCTTTATCATAGAGTTGGGCAGACTGTGTCAGTGTCCTGGAGTTGGGCAGACTGTGTCTTTATCATAGAGTTGGGCAGACTGTGTCTGTATCATAGAGTTGGGCAGACTGTGTCTGTATCATAGAGTTGGGCAGACTGTGTCTGTACCATAGAGTTGGGCAGACTGTGTCTGTATCATAGAGTTGGGCAGACTGTGTCTGTACCATAGAGTTGGGCAGACTGTGTCAGTACCATAGAGTTGGGCAGACTGTGTCAGTACCATAGAGTTGGGCAGACTGTGTCTGTACCATAGAGTTGGGCAGACTGTGTCTTTATCATAGAGTTGGGCAGACTGTGTCTGTATCATAGAGTTGGGCAGACTGTGTCTGTACCATAGAGTTGGGCAGACTGTGTCAGTACCATAGAGTTGGGCAGACTGTGTCAGTACCATAGAGTTGGGCAGACTGTGTCAGTATCATAGAGTTGGGCAGACTGTGTCTATGCCCTGGTGTTGGGCAGACTGTGTCTATGCCCTGGTGTTGGGCAGACTGTGTCTATGCCCTGGTGTTGGGCAGACTGTGTCTATGCCCTGGAGTTGGGCAGACTGTGTCTATGCCCTGGAGTTGGGCAGACTGTGTCTGTATCATAGAGTTGGGCAGACTGTGTCTGTATCATAGAGTTGGGCAGACTGTGTCTGTACCATAGAGTTGGGCAGACTGTGTCTGTACCATAGAGTTGGGCAGACTGTGTCTGTATCATAGAGTTGGGCAGACTGTGTCTGTATCATAGAGTTGGGCAGACTGTGTCTGTATCATAGAGTTGGGCAGACTGTGTCAGTATCATAGAGTTGGGCAGACTGAGTCTGTGCCCTGGTGTTGGGCAGACTGTGTCTATGCCCTGGTGTTGGGCAGACTGTGTCTATGCCCTGGTGTTGGGCAGACTGTGTCTATGCCCTGGTGTTGGGCAGACTGTGTCTATGCCCTGGTGTTGGACAGACTGTGTCTATGCCCTGGTGTTGGACAGACTGTGTCTATGCCCTGGAGTTGGGCAGACTGTGTCTATGCCCTGGAGTTGGGCAGACTGTGTCTATGCCCTGGAGTTGGGCAGAATGTGTCTATGCCCTGGAGTTGGGCAGAATGTGTCTATGCCCTGGAGTTGGGCAGACTGTGTCTATGCCCTGGAGTTGGGCAGAATGTGTCTATGCCCTGGAGTTGGGCAGACTGTGTCTATGCCCTGGTGTTGGGCAGACTGTGTCTATGCCCTGGTGTTGGGCAGACTGTGTCTATGCCCTGGAGTTGAGCAGACTGTGTCAGTACCATAGAGTTGGGCAGACTGTGTCAGTGTCCTGGAGTTGGGCAGACTGTGTCAGTGTCCTGGAGTTGGGCAGACTGTGTCAGTACCATAGAGTTGGGCAGACTGTGTCAGTGTCCTGGAGTTGGGCAGACTGTGTCAGTGTCCTGGAGTTGGGCAGACTGTGTCTGTATCATAGAGTTGGGCAGACTGTGTCAGTACCATAGAGTTGGGCAGACTGTGTCAGTACCATAGAGTTGGGCAGACTGTGCCGGTATCATAGAGTTGGGCAGACTGTGTCAGTACCATAGAGTTGGGCAGACTGTGTCTGTATCATAGAGTTGGGCAGACTGTGTCAGTGTCCTGGAGTTGGGCAGACTGTGTCAGTGTCCTGGAGTTGGGCAGACTGTGTCTGTATCATAGAGTTGGGCAGACTGTGTCAGTACCATAGAGTTGGGCAGACTGTGTCAGTACCATAGAGTTGGGCAGACTGTGCCGGTATCATAGAGTTGGGCAGACTGTGCCGGTATCATAGAGTTGGGCAGACTGTGCCGGTATCATAGAGTTGGGCAGACTGTGCCGGTATCATAGAGTTGGTCAGACTGTGTCATGTCCTGAGTTGGGCAGACTGTGTCTGTATCATAGAGTTGGGCAGACTGTGTCAGTGTCCTGGAGTTGGGCAGACTGTGTCAGTGTCCTGGAGTTGGGCAGACTGTGTCTGTGTCCTGGAGTTGGGCAGACTGTGTCAGTGTCCTGGAGTTGGGCAGACTGTGTCTGTATCATAGAGTTGGGCAGACTGTGTCTGTACCATAGAGTTGGGCAGACTGTGTCTGTACTATAGAGTTGGGCAGACTGTGTCTATGCCCTGGTGTTGGGCAGACTGTGTCTATGCCCTGATGTTGGGCAGACTGTGTCTATGCCCTGGTGTTGGGCAGACTGTGTCTATGCCCTGGTGTTGGGCAGACTGTGTCTATGCCCTGGAGTTGGGCAGACTGTGTCTGTATCATAGAGTTGGGCAGACTGTGTCTGTATCATAGAGTTGGGCAGACTGTGTCTGTACCATAGAGTTGGGCAGACTGTGTCTGAACCATAGAGTTGGGCAGACTGTGTCTGTATCATAGAGTTGGGCAGACTGTCTGTATCATAGAGTTGGGCAGACTGTGTCAGTACCATAGAGTTGGGCAGACTGTGTCTGTATCATAGAGTTGGGCAGACTGTGTCAGTGTCCTGGAGTTGGGCAGACTGTGTCAGTGTCCTGGAGTTGGGCAGACTGTGTCTGTATCATAGAGTTGGGCAGACTGTGTCAGTACCATAGAGTTGGGCAGACTGTGTCAGTACCATAGAGTTGGGCAGACTGTGCCGGTATCATAGAGTTGGGCAGACTGTGCCGGTATCATAGAGTTGGGCAGACTGTGCCGGTATCATAGAGTTGGGCAGACTGTGTCAGTGTCCTGGAGTTGGGCAGACTGTGTCTGTATCATAGAGTTGGGCAGACTGTGTCTGTACCATAGAGTTGGGCAGACTGTGTCTGTACTATAGAGTTGGGCAGACTGTGTCTATGCCCTGGTGTTGGGCAGACTGTGTCTATGCCCTGATGTTGGGCAGACTGTGTCTATGCCCTGGTGTTGGGCAGACTGTGTCTATGCCCTGGAGTTGGGCAGACTGTGTCTGTATCATAGAGTTGGGCAGACTGTGTCTGTATCATAGAGTTGGGCAGACTGTGTCTGAACCATAGAGTTGGGCAGACTGTCTGTATCATAGAGTTGGGCAGACTGTGTCAGTACCATAGAGTTGGGCAGACTGTGTCTGTATCATAGAGTTGGGCAGACTGTGTCTATGCCCTGGTGTTGGGCAGACTGTGTCTATGCCCTGATGTTGGGCAGACTGTGTCTATGCCCTGGTGTTGGGCAGACTGTGTCTATGCCCTGGTGTTGGGCAGACTGTGTCTATGCCCTGGAGTTGGGCAGACTGTGTCTATGCCCTGGTGTTGGGCAGACTGTGTCTATGCCCTGGAGTTGAGCAGACTGTGTCAGTACCATAGAGTTGGGCAGACTGTGTCAGTGTCCTGGAGTTGGGCAGACTGTGTCAGTGTCCTGGATTTGGGCAGACTGTGTCAGTACCATAGAGTTGGGCAGACTGTGTCAGTGTCCTGGAGTTGGGCAGACTGTGTCAGTGTCCTGGAGTTGGGCAGACTGTGTCTGTATCATAGAGTTGGGCAGACTGTGTCAGTACCATAGAGTTGGGCAGACTGTGTCAGTACCATAGAGTTGGGCAGACTGTGCCGGTATCATAGAGTTGGGCAGACTGTGTCAGTACCATAGAGTTGGGCAGACTGTGTCTGTATCATAGAGTTGGGCAGACTGTGTCAGTGTCCTGGAGTTGGGCAGACTGTGTCAGTGTCCTGGAGTTGGGCAGACTGTGTCTGTATCATAGAGTTGGGCAGACTGTGTCAGTACCATAGAGTTGGGCAGACTGTGTCAGTACCATAGAGTTGGGCAGACTGTGCCGGTATCATAGAGTTGGGCAGACTGTGCCGGTATCATAGAGTTGGGCAGACTGTGCCGGTATCATAGAGTTGGGCAGACTGTGCCGGTATCATAGAGTTGGTCAGACTGTGTCATGTCCTGGAGTTGGGCAGACTGTGTCTGTATCATAGAGTTGGGCAGACTGTGTCAGTGTCCTGGAGTTGGGCAGACTGTGTCAGTGTCCTGGAGTTGGGCAGACTGTGTCTGTGTCCTGGAGTTGGGCAGACTGTGTCAGTGTCCTGGAGTTGGGCAGACTGTGTCTGTATCATAGAGTTGGGCAGACTGTGTCTGTACCATAGAGTTGGGCAGACTGTGTCTGTACTATAGAGTTGGGCAGACTGTGTCTATGCCCTGGTGTTGGGCAGACTGTGTCTATGCCCTGATGTTGGGCAGACTGTGTCTATGCCCTGATGTTGGGCAGACTGTGTCTATGCCCTGGTGTTGGGCAGACTGTGTCTATGCCCTGGAGTTGGGCAGACTGTGTCTGTATCATAGAGTTGGGCAGACTGTGTCTGTATCATAGAGTTGGGCAGACTGTGTCTGAACCATAGAGTTGGGCAGACTGTGTCTGTATCATAGAGTTGGGCAGACTGTCTGTATCATATAGTTGGGCAGACTGTGTCTCTATCATAGAGTTGGGCAGACTGAGTATGTATCATAGAGTTGGGCATACTGAGTCTGTATCATAGAGTTGGGCAGACTGTGTCTGTACCATAGAGTTGGGCAGACTGTGTCTGTATCATAGAGTTGGGCAGACTGTGTCTGTATCATAGAGTTGGGCAGACGGTGTCTGTACCATAGAGTTGGGCAGACTGTGTCTGTATCATAGAGTTGGGCAGACTGTGTCTGTATCATAGAGTTGGGCAGATGGCAGAATGTGTCTATGCCCTGGAGTTGGGCAGAATGTGTCTATGCCCTGGAGTTGGGCAGACTGTGTCTATGCCCTGGAGTTGGGCAGAATGTGTCTATGCCCTGGAGTTGGGCAGACTGTGTCTATGCCCTGGTGTTGGGCAGACTGTGTCTATGCCCTGGTGTTGGGCAGACTGTGTCTATGCCCTGGAGTTGAGCAGACTGTGTCAGTACCATAGAGTTGGGCAGACTGTGTCAGTGTCCTGGAGTTGGGCAGACTGTGTCAGTGTCCTGGAGTTGGGCAGACTGTGTCAGTACCATAGAGTTGGGCAGACTGTGTCAGTGTCCTGGAGTTGGGCAGACTGTGTCAGTGTCCTGGAGTTGGGCAGACTGTGTCTGTATCATAGAGTTGGGCAGACTGTGTCAGTACCATAGAGTTGGGCAGACTGTGTCAGTACCATAGAGTTGGGCAGACTGTGCCGGTATCATAGAGTTGGGCAGACTGTGTCAGTACCATAGAGTTGGGCAGACTGTGTCTGTATCATAGAGTTGGGCAGACTGTGTCAGTGTCCTGAGTTGGGCAGACTGTGTCTGTATCATAGAGTTGGGCAGACTGTGTCTGTATCATAGAGTTGGGCAGACTGTGTCTGTACCATAGAGTTTGCAGACTGTGTCTGTACCATAGAGTTGGGCAGACTGTGTCTGTATCATAGAGTTGTGCAGACTGTGTCAGTGTCCTGGTGTTGGGCAGACTGTGTCTGTATCATAGAGTTGGGCAGACTGTGTCTGTACCATAGAGTTGGGCAGACTGTGTCAGTGTCCTGGAGTTGGGCAGCCTGTGTCTGTATCATAGAGTTGGGCAGACTGTGTCTGTACCATAGAGTTGGGCAGACTGTGTCTGTATCATAGAGTTGGGCAGACCGTGTCTGTATCATAGAGTTGGGCAGACTGTGTCTGTATGATAGAGTTGGGCAGCCTGTGTCTGTATCATAGAGTTGGGAAGCCTGTGTCTGTATCATAGAGTTGGGCAGCCTGTGCCTGTACCCTAAAGTTGGCCAGACTGTGTTTGTATCATACATGTATGCAGACTGTGTCAGTGTCCTATAGTTGGGAAAACTGTTTCAGTATCCTGGAGTTGGGCAGACTGTGCCGGTATCATGGAGTTGGGCAGACTGTGTCAGTGTCCTGGAGTTGGGCAGACTGTCAGTACCATAGAGTTGGGCAGCCTGTGTCTGTATCATAGAGTTTTGCAGACTGTGTCAGTACCATAGAGGTGGGAATCATTATACCACACTATCCCTGATCCTCTCTGCACCAGATGTGTGCCCTGCAGCAAGGAAGAAATGCCATTACGATGAAAAGAAGTGAAAAGGGGTGAAGGAGAGAATGAAAGAAGGTTCTGTACGGTCGTGATGAATGCTATATAGCACAGAAAGGGGATTAGCTGAAAAACAGAGGTTTCACAGGACCAGTCCTTGAGACCAGCTGCCCTTTAGATGGTGTGGACAGTGTATTGCTGCTTGTACTTCTCAAGGGGAAAGAGGGATTTTATGTTTGTTTCAGACTCTTTTTCCCTATCCCCTTTTGATAACTTCAACTTTCTGGTTTATCTTTATTTCACTGGTAATGGATATATACTCGTACTTTCAACTGTAAAAAGTGATGATTTAAAAAAAAAATGATTAATGAGATAGGTGAAAACGACAGCTGCCAGGGTGCTTTAAGACTGGGAACAAAAAGAGTATCGCAGTTACCTCAAATTATCACCAGCTGTACTGAAGTAATACACGAGGTTCTGATGATGCATCAGAAATATCAAGTCTATTTCATTCCATGTCTGATTCTCCTCCACTCCTTTGGCTCAGTTGAGTCTCAGCTCAAGAAGAAGAAACGTTAAAGTCACCTGCAAAGGCCAAGGTGAAACGAGAGGCCTGTTGTGTCCAGACATTGTGTTACAAGCGGATGAGAGGGAGAGTACAAACACTCAGCAGGTCTGATATGACTTGAAATTATATATTTCAAAGATCTTACCCCGGTTACTGGTTCCTGTGATAGTGAGAGGCTTTTGTCGACAGATAGGCTTAACTCTACAAACTCATCTGACGCAAAGGGCAACTCAATGTTAATAAAATCTGCAGACTTTCAAAAGTGTTGAGATGAACTATTGTGTAGATTGGGGCAATGTAAACAATTACTGGTGTTCAATTTAAACAATTTAAGAGTTGAATTTGTCAACACAAACATTTATCAATCCCTCTCCTGATATGATTAAACACCTATGTTGTGTTATTCAATGCTTGAAAGAGATCGGAGAATAGGAGAAGATGTTTACATGAGCACATAGTCTAATGTAAACAGTCTGAGTACAGTCTAATGTAAACAGTCTGAGTACAGTCTAATGTAAACAGTCTGAGTACAGTCTAATGTAAACAGTCTGAGCATGAAGACTAATGTAAACAGTCTGAGTACGTAGTCCAATGTAAACCGTCTGAGTACGTAGTCCAATGTAAACAGTCTGAGCACAGTTTAATGTAAACAGTCTGAGCATATAGTCTAATGTAAACAGTCTGAGCATATAGTCTAATGTAAACAGTCTGAGCATATAGTCTAATGTAAACAGTCTGAGCATATAGTCTAATGTAAACAGTCTGAGTACGTCGTCTAATGTAAACTGTCGGATGCACGTGGCCTAATATAAACAGTCTTAGCAGTTAGCCCAATGTAAACAGTCTTAGCAGTTAGCCTAATGTAAATAGTCTGAGCAGTTAGCCTAATGTAAATAGTCTGAGCACGTAGCCTAATGTAAACAGTCATAGCAGTTAGCCTAATGTAAAAAGTCTTAGCAGTTAGCCTAATGTAAACAGTCTGAGCACAATCTAATGTAAACAGTCAGAGCACAGTCTAATGGAAACAGTCTGAGAACGTAGCCTAATGTAAACAGTCTGAGTACGTTGTCTAATGTAAACTGTCGGATGCACGTAGCCTAATATAAACAGTCTTAGCAGTTAGCCTAATGTAAACAGTCTTAGCAGTTAGCCTAATGTAAACAGTCTTAGCAGTTAGCCTAATATAAACAGTCTTAGCAGTTAGCCTAATGTAAATAGTCTGATCATGTAGCCTAATGAAAACAGTCTGAGCACGTAGCCTAATGTAAATAGTCTGCGCACGTAGCCTAATGTAAATAGTCTGAGCACAGTCTAAAGTAAACTGTCGGATGCACGTAGCCTAATATAAACAGTCTTAGCAGTTAGCCTAATGTAAACAGTCTTAGCAGTTAGCCTAATGTAAATAGTCTGAGCACACGTAACTGAACGAAGT
>NW_027008969.1:0-62022 GCF_036934945.1 Oncorhynchus masou masou
AGGTGATATCAATGTAGTGGTGGTGGTGGTAGTAGAGGTGATAGCAATGTAGTGGTGGTGATGGTAGTAGAGGTGATATCAATGTAGTGGTGGTGGTGGTAGTAGAGGTGATAGCAGTGTAGTGGTGGTGGTGGTAGTATAGGTGATAGCAATGTAGTGGTGGTGATGGTAGTAGAGGTGATATCAATGTAGTGGTGGTGGTGGTAGTAGAGGTGATAGCAGTGTAGTGGTGGTGGTGGTAGTATAGGTGATAGCAGTGTAGTGGTGGTGGTGGTAGTAGAGGTGATAGCAGTGTAGTGGTGGTGGTGGTAGTATAGGTGATAGCAGTGTAGTGGTGGTGGTAGTAGGGGTGATAGCAGTGTTGTGGTGGTGGTAGTAGGGGTGATAGCAGTGTAGTGGTGGTGGTGGTAGGGGTGATAGCAGTGTTGTGGTGGTGGTGGTGGTAGTAGGGCAGATAGCAGTGTAGTGGTGGTGGTAGTAGAGGTGATAGCAGTGTAGTGGTGGTGGTAGTAGAGGTGATAGCAGTCTAGTGGTGGTGGTGGAAGGGGTGATAGCAGTGTAGTGGTGGTGGTAGTAGAGGTGATAGCAGTGTAGTGGTGGTGGTGGTAGTAGGGGTGATAGCAGTGCAGTGGTGGTGGTGGTAGTAGAGGTGATAGCAGTGTAGTGGTGGTGGTGGTAGTAGGGGTGATAGCAGTGTAGTGGTGGTGGTAGTAGGGATGATAGCAGTGTAGTGGTGGTGGTGGTAGGGGTGATAGCAGTGTAGTGGTGGTGGTAGTAGGGGTGATAGCAGTGTAGTGGTGGTGGTGGTAGTAGGGGAGATAGCAGTGTAGTGGTGGTGGTAGTAGTAGAGGTGATAGCAGTGTAGTGGTGGTGGTAGTAGTAGAGGTGATAGCAATGTAGTGGTGGTGGTGGTAGTAGAGGTGATAGCAATGTAGTGGTGGTGGTGGTAGTAGAGGTGATAGCAGTGTAGTGGTGGTGGTAGTAGTAGAGGTGATAGCAATGTAGTGGTGGTGGTGGTAGTAGAGGTGATAACAGTGTAGTGGTGGTGGTAGTAGGGGTGATAGCAGTGTTGTGGTGGTGGTAGTAGAGGTGATAGCAGTGTAGTGGTGGTGGTGGTAGTAGGGGTGATAGCAGTGTTGTGAGAGAGAGAGAGAGAGAGAGAGAGAGAGAGAGAGAGAGAGAGAGAGGGAGAAAGAGAGAGAGAAAGGGTGAAACACCACAGTGTGCCATCACAGCGTCAAGATTTTTGATCTGTTGCCAAAAGAAAATGGCAACCAATTAAGAACAAAAACCATTGTAAATACAACCCATATTTATGCGTATTTATTTTCCCTTTTGTACTTTAACCATTTGTACATTGTTATAACACCGTGTATATATACACAATATGACATTTTGAATGTCTTTATTTTTTTGGAACTTCTGTATGTGTAATGTTTGCTGTAATTTTGTTTTGCTTATTTCACTTTGTTTATTTTCTATATCAGTTGCTTTGGCAATGACCTCTTGCTCCCGTATCCAGGAGCGTAATTATAGCCTCAAGCTCATTACCATAACGCAACGTTAACTTTTCATGAAATTCGCAATTGAAATGAAATAAATATTTTGGCTCACATGCTTAGCCTTTTGGTGACAAAACTGTCATCTCAGATTTTCAAAATATGCTTTTGAACCGTAGCTACACAAGCATTTGTGTAAGAGTATTGATAGCTAGCATAGCATTAAGCCTAGCATTAAGGCAACCTTTTCACAAAAACAAGAAAAGCATTCAAATAAAATCATTTACCTTTGAAGAAGTCAATGTGGAGGCTATTTACAGGGTATTACGGTACATAGTCAATGTGGAGGCTGAATACAGGGGGTACCAGTACAGAGTCAATGTGGAGGCAATATACAGGGGGTACCAGTACAGAGTCAATGTGGAGGCTATATACAGGGGGTACCGGTACAGAGTCAATGTGGAGGCTATATACAGGGGGTACCAGTACAGAGTCAATGTGGAGGCTGAATACAGGGGGTACCAGTACAGAGTCAATGTGGAGGCAATATACAGGGGGTACCAGTACAGAGTCAATGTGGAGGCTATATACAGGGTATTACGGTACAGAGTCAATGTGGAGGCTATATACAGGGGGTACCAGAACATAGTCAATGTGGAGGCTATATACAGGGGGTACCAGTACAGAGTCAATGTGGATGCTATATACAGGGGGTACCAGTACAGAGTCAATGTGGAGGCTATTTACAGGGGGTACCAGTACAGAGTCAATGTGGAGGCTGTATACAGGGGGTACCAGTACAGAGTCAATGTGGAGGCTATATACAGGGGGTACCAGTACAGAGTCAATGTGGAGGCTATATACAGGGTATTATGGTACAGAGTCAATGTGGAGGCTATATACGGGGGGTACCAGTACAGAGTCAATGTGGAGGCTATATACAGGGGGTACTGGTACAGAGTCAATGTGGAGGCTATATACAGGGGGTACCAGTACAGAGTCAATGTGGAGGCTATATACAGGGGGTACTGGTACAGAGTCAATGTGGAGGCTATATACAGGGGGTACCAGTACAGAGTCAATGTGGAGGCAATATATAGGGTGTTACGGTACAGAGTCAATGTGGAGGCTATATACAGGTGGTACCGGTACAGAGTCAATGTGGAGGCCATATACAGGGGGTACCGGTACAGAGTCAATGTGGAGGCTATATACAGGGGGTACCGGTACAGAGTCAATGTAGAGGCTATATACAGGGGGTACCAGTACAGAGTCAATATGGAGGCTATATACAGGGGTTACCAGTACAGAGTCAATGTGGAGGCTATATACAGGGTGTTACGGTACAGAGTCAATGTGGAGGCTATATACAGGGGGTACCAGTACAGAGTCAATGTGGAGGCTATATACAGGGGGTTACCAGTACAGAGTCAATGTGGAGGCTATATACAGGGGGTTACCAGAACAGAGTCAATGTTGGGGCTATATACAAGGGGTACCAGTACAGAGTCAATGTGGAGGCTATATACAGGGTGTTACAGTACAGAGTCAATGTGGAGGCTATATACAGGGAGTTACAGTACAGAGTCAATGTGGAGGCTGTATACAGGTTGTTATAGTACAGAGTCAATGTGGAGGCTATATACAGGGGGTACCGGTACAGAGTCAATGTGGAGGCTATATACAGGGTGTTACGGTACAGAGTCAATGTGGAGGCTATATACAGGGTGTTACAGTACAGAGTCAATGTGGAGGCTATATACAGGGAGTTACAGTACAGAGTCAATGTGGAGGCTATATACAGGGGTACCAGTACAGAGTCAATGTGGAGGCTATATACAGGGTGTTACAGTACAGAGTCAATGTGGAGGCTATATACAGGGGTACCAGTACAGAGTCAATGTTGGGGCTATATACAGGGTGTTACAGTACAGAGTCAATGTGGAGGCTATATACAGGGAGTTACAGCACAGAGTCAATGTGGAGGCTATATACAGGGAGTTACAGTACAGAGTCAATGTGGAGGCTATAAACAGGGTGTTACAGTACAGAGTCAATGTGGAGGCTATATACAGGGGGTACCAGTACAGAGTCAATGTTGGGGCTATATACAGGGTGTTACAGTACAGAGTCAATGTGGAGGCTATATACAGGGAGTTACAGTACAGAGTCAATGTGGATGCTATATACAGGGTGTACCAAAACAGAGTCAATGTGGAGGCTGTATACAGGGTGTACCAAAACAGAGTCAATGTGGAGGCTATATACAGGTTGTTATAGTACAGAGTCAATGTGGAGGCTATATACAGGGTGTTACACTACAGAGTCAATGTGGAGGCTATAAACAGGGTGTTACAGTACAGAGTCAATGTGGAGGCTGTATACAGGTTGTTATAGTACAGAGTCAATGTGGAGGCTATATACAGGGGGTACCGGTACAGAGTCAATGTGGAGGCTATATACAGGGTGTTACGGTACAGAGTCAATGTGGAGGCTATATACAGGGTGTTACAGTACAGAGTCAATGTGGAGGCTATATGCAGGGAGTTACAGTACAGAGTCAATGTGGAGGCTATATACAGGGGGTACCAGTACAGAGTCAATGTGGAGGCTATATACAGGGTGTTACAGTACAGAGTCAATGTGGAGGCTATATACAGGGGTACCAGTACAGAGTCAATGTTGGGGCTATATACAGGGTGTTACAGTACAGAGTCAATGTGGAGGCTATATACAGGGAGTTACAGTACAGAGTCAATGTGGATGCTATATACAGGGTGTACCAAAACAGAGTCAATGTGGAGGCTATATACAGGTTGTTATAGTACAGAGTCAATGTGGAGGCTATATACAGGGTGTTACAGTACAGAGTCAATGTGGAGGCTATAAACAGGGTGTTACAGTACAGAGTCAATGTGGAGGCTATATACATGGTGTACCAAAACAGAGTCAATGTGGAGGCTATATACAGGTTGTTACAGTACAGAGTCAATGTGGAGGCTATATACATGGTGTACCAAAACAGAGTCAATGTGGAGGCTATATACAGGTTGTTACAGTACAGAGTCAATGTGGAGGCTATATACAGGGGGTACCGGTACAGAGTCAATGTGGAAGCTATATACAGGGGTTACCAGTACAGTGTCAATGCGGAGGCTATATACAGGGTGTTACAGTACAGAGTCAATGTGGAGGCTATATACAGGTGGTACCGGTACAGAGTCAATGTGGAGGCCATATACAGGGGGTACCGGTACAGAGTCAATGTGGAGGCTATATACAGGGGGTACCGGTACAGAGTCAATGTAGAGGCTATATACAGGGGGTACCAGTACAGAGTCAATATGGAGGCTATATACAGGGGGTTACCAGTACAGAGTCAATGTGGAGGCTATATACAGGGTGTTACGGTACAGAGTCAATGTGGAGGCTATATACAGGGGGTACCAGTACAGAGTCAATGTGGAGGCTATATACAGGGGGTTACCAGTACAGAGTCAATGTGGAGGCTATATACAGGGGGTTACCAGTACAGAGTCAATGTTAGGGCTATATACAGGGGGTACCAGTACAGAGTCAATGTGGAGGCTATATACAGGGAGTTACAGTACAGAGTCAATGTGGAGGCTGTATACAGGTTGTTATAGTACAGAGTCAATGTGGAGGCTATATACAGGGTATTACAGTACAGTGTCAATGTGGAGGCTATAAACAGGGTGTTACAGTACAGAGTCAATGTGGAGGCTATATACAGGGGGTACCAGTACAGAGTCAGTGTGGAGGCTATATACACGGTGTTACAGTACAGAGTCAATGTGGAGGCTATATACAGGGGTACCAGTACAGAGTCAATGTTGGGGCTATATACAGGGTGTTACAGTACAGAGTCAATGTGGAGGCTATATACAGGGAGTTACAGTACAGAGTCAATGTGGAGGCTATATACAGGGTGTACCAAAACAGAGTCAATGTGGAGGCTGTATACAGGGTGTACCAAAACAGAGTCAATGTGGAGGCTATATACAGGTTGTTATAGTACAGAGTCAATGTGGAGGCTATATACAGGGTGTTACAGTACAGAGTCAATGTGGAGGCTATAAACAGGGTGTTACAGTACAGAGTCAATGTGGAGGCTATATACAGGGTGTACCAAAACAGAGTCAATGTGGAGGCTGTATACAGGGTGTACCAAAACAGAGTCAATGTGGAGGCTATATACAGGTTGTTATAGTACAGAGTCAATGTGGAGGCTATATACAGGGTGTTACAGTACAGAGTCAATGTGGAGGCTATAAACAGGGTGTTACAGTACAGAGTCAATGTGGAGACTATATACAGGGGGTACCAGTACAGAGTCAATGTGGAGGCTATATACAGGGGGTACCGGTACAGAGTCAATGTGGAAGCTATATACAGGGGTTACCAGTACAGTGTCAATGCGGAGGCTATATGCAGGGTGTTACAGTACAGAGTCAATGTGGAGGCTATATACAGGGGGTACCAGTACAGAGTCAATGTGGAGGCTATATACAGGGGGTACCAGTACAGAGTCAATGTGGAGGCTATATACAGGTGAGTCCTGTGTGGCTCAGTCGGTAGAGCATGGCGCTTGCAACGCCAAGCGTCGTGGGTTCGATTCCCGCTGGGGCCACCCATATGTAAAAGTAGTGGCCCCAGCCGACTTGTAAGTCGCTTTGGACAAAAGCGTCTGCTAAATGGGATATATTATTATATTATTATTATATTATATTATTATATACAGGGTGTTATACCTGCCTACAGACAAAAATTTAAAAAAGAAGCTCCCACGCTGAGGTCTGTCCAACGCTGGTCCGACCAAGCTGACTCCACACTCCAAGACTGCTTCCATCACGTGGACTGGGACATGTTTCGTATTGCGTCAGATAACGACATTGACGAATACGCTGATTCGGTGTGCGAGTTCATTAGAACGTGCGTTGAAGATGTCGTTCCCATAGCAACGATTACAACATTCCCTAACCAGAAACCGTTGATTGATGGCAGCATTCGCGTGAAACTGGAAGCGCGAACCACTGCTTTCAATCAGGGCAAGGTGTCTGGTAACATGACTGAATACAAACAGTGCAGCTGTTCCCTCCGTAAGGCTATCAAACAAGCTAAGCGTCAGTACAGAGACAAAGTAGAATCTCAATTCAACGGCTCAGACACAAGAGGCATGTGGCAGGGTCTACAGTCAATCACGGACTACTGGAAGAAATCCAGCCCAGTCACGGACCAGGATGTCTTGCTCCCAGGCAGACTAAATAACTTTTTTGCCCGCTTTGAGGACAATACAGTGCCACTGACACGGCCTGCAACGGAAACATGCGGTCTCTCCTTCACTGCAGCCGAGGTGAGTAAAACATTTAAACGTGTTAACCCTCGCAAGGCTGCAGGCCCAGACGGCATCCCCAGCCGCGCCCTCAGAGCATGCGCAGACCAGCTGGCTGGTGTGTTTACGGACATATTCAATCAATCCCTATACCAGTCTGCTGTTCCCACATGCTTCAAGAGGGCCACCATTGTTCCTGTTCCCAAGAAAGCTAAGGTAACTGAGCTAAACGACTACCGCCCCGTAGCACTCACTTCCGTCATCATGAAGTGCTTTGAGAGACTAGTCAAGGACCATATCACCTCCACCCTACCTGACACCCTAGACCCACTCCAATTTGCTTAACGCCCAAATAGGTCCACAGACGATGCAATCTCAACCACACTGCACACTGCCCTAACCCATTTGGACAAGAGGAATACCTATGTGAGAATGCTGCTCATCGACTACAGCTCGGCATTCAACACCATAGTACCCTCCAAGCTCGTCATGAAGCTCGAGACCCTGGGTCTCAACCCCGCCCTGTGCAACTGGGTACTGGACTTCCTGACGGGCCGCCCCCAGGTGGTGAGGGTAGGTAACAACATCTCCTCCCCGCTGATCCTCAACACTGGGGCCCCACAAGGGTGCGTTCTCAGCCCTCTCCTGTACTCCCTGTTCACCCACGATTGCGTGGCCATGCAGGCCTCCAACTCAATCATCAAGTTTGCAGACGACACTACAGTGGTAGGCTTGATTACCAACAACGACGAGACGTTCTACAGGGAGGAGGTGAGGGCCCTCGGAGTGTGGTGTCAGGAAAATAACCTCACACTCAACGTCAACAAAACTAAGGAGATGATTGTGGACTTCAGGAAACAGCAGAGGGAACACCCTCCTATCCACATCGATGGAACAGTAGTGGAGAGAGTAGCAAGTTTTAAGTTCCTCGGCATACACATCACAGACAAACTGAATTGGTCCACTCACACAGACAGAGTGAATGTGGAGGCTATATACAGGGTGTTACGGTACAGAGTCAATGTGGAGGCTATATACAGGGTGTTACAGTACAGAGTCAATGTGGAGTCTATGTACAGGGTGTTACAGTACAGAGTCAATGTGGAGGTTATATACAGGGGTGTACCAGTACAGAGTCAATGTGGAGGCTATATACAGGGTGTTACGGTACAGAGTCAATGTGGAGGCTATATACAGGGTGTTACGGTACAGAGTCAATGTGGAGGCTATATACAGGGTGTTACGGTACAGAGTCAATGTGGAGGCTATATACAGGGGGTACCAGTACAGAGTCAATGTGGAGGCTATATACAGGGGGTACCAGTACAGAGTCAATGTGGAGGCTATATACAGGGGGTACAGGTACAGAGTCAATGTGGAGGCTATATACAGGGTATTACGGTACAGAGTCAATGTGGAGGCTATATACAGGGGGTACCAGTACAGAGTCAATGTGGAGGCTATATACAGGGGGTACCAGTACAGAGTCAATGTGGAGGCTATATACAGGGGGTACCGGTACAGAGTCAATGTGGAGGCTATATACAGGGTGTTACGGTACAGAGTCAATGTGGAGGCTACATACAGGGGGTACCAGTACAGAGTCAATGTGGAGGCTATATACAGGGTGTTACAGTACAGAGTCAATGTGGAGGCTATATACAGGGGGTTCCAGTACAGAGTCAATGTGGAGGCTATATACAGGGGGTACCGGTACAGAGTCAATGTGGAGGCTATATACAGGGTGTTACGGTACAGAGTCAATGTGGAGGCTATATACAGGGTGTTACGGTACAGAGTCAATGTGGAGGCTATATACAGTGTGTTACAGTACAGAGTCAATGTGGAGGCTATATACAGGGGGTACCGGTACAGAGTCAATGTGGAGGCTATATACAGGGTGTTACGGTACAGAGTCAATGTGGAGGCTATATACAGGGGTACCAGTACAGAGTCAATGTGGAGGCTATATACAGGGGTACCAGTACAGAGTCAATGTGGAGGCTATATACAGGGGGTACCGGTACAGAGTCAATGTGGAGGCTATATACAGGGTATTACGGTACAGAGTCAATGTGGAGGCTATATACAGGGGGTACCAGTACAGAGTCAATGTGGAGGATATATACAGGGTGTACAGAGTCAATGTGGAGGCTATATACAGGGTGTTAAAGTACAGAGTCAATGTGGAGGCTATATACAGGGTGTTACAGTACAGAGTCAATGTGGAGACTATATACAGGGGGTACCAGTACAGAGTCAATGTTGAGGCTATATACAGGGTGTTACAGTACAGAGTCAATGTGGAGGCTATATACATAGTGTTACAGTACAGAGTCAATGTGGAGGCTATATACAGGGTGTACCGGTACAGAGTCAATGTGGAGGCTATATACAGGGGGTACCGGTACAAAGTCAATGTGGAGGCTATATACAGGGTGTACCAGTACAGAGTCAATGTGGAGGCTATATACAGGGGGTACCGGTACAGAGTCAATGTGGAGGCTATATACAGGGGGTACCGGTACAAAGTCAATGTGGAGGCTATATACAGGGGGTACCGGTACAGAGTCAATGTGGAGGCTATATACAGGGGGTACCAGTACAGAGTCAATGTGGAGGCTATATACAGGGTGTTACAGTACAGAGTCAATGTGGAGGCTATATACAGGGAGTTACAGTACAGAGTCAATGTGGAGGCTGTATACAGGTTGTTATAGTACAGAGTCAATGTGGAGGCTATATACAGGGGGTACCGGTACAGAGTCAATGTGGAGTCTATATACAGGGTGTTACGGTACAGAGTCAATGTGGAGGCTATATACAGGGTGTTACAGTACAGAGTCAATGTGGAGGCTATATACAGGGAGTTACAGTACAGAGTCAATGTGGAGGCTGTATACAGGTTGTTATAGTACAGAGTCAATGTGGAGGCTATATACAGGGGGTACCGGTACAGAGTCAATGTGGAGGCTATATACAGGGTGTTACGGTACAGAGTCAATGTGGAGGCTATATACAGGGTGTTACAGTACAGAGTCAATGTGGAGGCTATATACAGGGAGTTACAGTACAGAGTCAATGTGGAGGCTATATACAGGGAGTTACAGTACAGAGTCAATGTGGAGGCTATAAACAGGGTGTTACAGTACAGAGTCAATGTGGAGGCTATATACAGGGGGTACCAGTACAGAGTCAATGTTGGGGCTATATACAGGGTGTTACAGTACAGAGTCAATGTGGAGGCTATATACAGGGAGTTACAGTACAGAGTCAATGTGGAGGCTATATACAGGGTGTACCAAAACAGAGTCAATGTGGAGGCTGTATACAGGGTGTACCAAAACAGAGTCAATGTGGAGGCTATATACAGGTTGTTATAGTACAGAGTCAATGTGGAGGCTATATACAGGGTGTTACAGTACAGAGTCAATGTGGAGGCTATAAACAGGGTGTTACAGTACAGAATCAATGTGGAGGCTATATACAGGGTGTACCAAAACAGAGTCAATGTGGAGGCTGTATACAGGGTGTACCAAAACAGAGTCAATGTGGAGGCTATATACAGGTTGTTATAGTACAGAGTCAATGTGGAGGCTATATACAGGGGGTACCAGTACAAAGTCAATGTGGAGGCTATATACAGGGGGTACCGGTACAGAGTCAATGTGGAGGCTATATACAGGGGTTACCAGTACAGAGTCAATGTGGAGGCTATAAACAGGGTGTTACAGTACAGAGTCAATGTGGAGGCTATATACAGGGGGTACCAGTACAGAGTCAATGTTGGGGCTATATACAGGGTGTTACAGTACAGAGTCAATGTGGAGGCTATATACAGGGAGTTACAGTACAGAGTCAATGTGGAGGCTATATACAGGGTGTACCAAAACAGAGTCAATGTGGAGGCTGTATACAGGGTGTACCAAAACAGAGTCAATGTGGAGGCTATATACAGGTTGTTATAGTACAGAGTCAATGTGGAGGCTATATACAGGGTGTTACAGTACAGAGTCAATGTGGAGGCTATAAACAGGGTGTTACAGTACAGAATCAATGTGGAGGCTATATACAGGGTGTACCAAAACAGAGTCAATGTGGAGGCTGTATACAGGGTGTACCAAAACAGAGTCAATGTGGAGGCTATATACAGGTTGTTATAGTACAGAGTCAATGTGGAGGCTATATACAGGGGGTACCAGTACAAAGTCAATGTGGAGGCTATATACAGGGGGTACCGGTACAGAGTCAATGTGGAGGCTATATACAGGGGTTACCAGTACAGAGTCAATGTGGAGGCTATATACAGGGTGTTACGGTACAGAGTCAATGTGGAGGCTATATACAGGTGGTACCGGTACAGAGTCAATGTGGAGGCCATATACAGGGGGTACCGGTACAGAGTCAATGTGGAGGCTATATACAGGGGGTACCGGTACAGAGTCAATGTAGAGGCTATATACAGGGGGTACAGTACAGAGTCAATATGGAGGCTATATACAGGGGGTTACCAGTACAGAGTCAATGTGGAGGCTATATACAGGGTGTTACGGTACAGAGTCAATGTGGAGGCTATATACAGGGGGTACCAGTACAGAGTCAATGTGGAGGCTATATACAGGGGGTTACCAGTACAGAGTCAATGTGGAGGCTATATACAGGGGGTTACCAGTACAGAGTCAATGTTGGGGCTATATACAGGGGGTACCAGTACAGAGTCAATGTGGAGGCTATATACAGGGTGTTACAGTACAGAGCCAATGTGGAGGCTATATACAGGGAGTTACAGTACAGAGTCAATGTGGAGGCTGTATACAGGTTGTTATAGTACAGAGTCAATGTGGAGGCTATATACAGGGTATTACAGTACAGTGTCAATGTGGAGGCTATAAACAGGGTGTTACAGTACAGAGTCAATGTGGAGGCTATATACAGGGGGTACCAGTACAGAGTCAATGTGGAGGCTATATACAGGGTGTTACAGTACAGAGTCAATGTGGAGGCTATATACAGGGGTACCAGTACAGAGTCAATGTTGGGGCTATATACAGGGTGTTACAGTACAGAGTCAATGTGGAGGCTATATACAGGGAGTTACAGTACAGAGTCAATGTGGAGGCTATATACAGGGTGTACCAAAACAGAGTCAATGTGGAGGCTGTATACAGGGTGTACCAAAACAGAGTCAATGTGGAGGCTATATACAGGTTGTTATAGTACAGAGTCAATGTGGAGGCTATATACAGGGTGTTACAGTACAGAGTCAATGTGGAGGCTATAAACAGGGTGTTACAGTACAGAGTCAATGCGGAGGCTATATACAGGGTGTACCAAAACAGAGTCAATGTGGAGGCTGTATACAGGGTGTACCAAAACAGAGTCAATGTGGAGGCTATATACAGGTTTTTATAGTACAGAGTCAATGTGGAGGCTATATACAGGGTGTTACAGTACAGAGTCAATGTGGAGGCTATAAACAGGGTGTTACAGTACAGAGTCAATGTGGAGACTATATACAGGGGGTACCAGTACAGAGTCAATGTGGAGGCTATATACAGGGGGTACCGGTACAGAGTCAATGTGGAGGCTATATACAGGGGTTACCAGTACAGTGTCAATGCGGAGGCTATATACAGGGTGTTACAGTACAGAGTCAATGTGGAGGCTATATACAGGGGGTACCAGTACAGAGTCAATGTGGAGGCTATATACAGGGGGTACCAGTACAGAGTCAATGTGGAGGCTATATACAGGGTGTTATACCTGCCTACAGACAAAAATTTAAAAAAGAAGCTCCCACGCTGAGGTCTGTCCAACGCTGGTCCGACCAAGCTGACTCCACACTCCAAGACTGCTTCCATCACGTGGACTGGGACATGTTTCGTATTGCGTCAGATAACGACATTGACGAATACGCTGATTCGGTGTGCGAGTTCATTAGAACGTGCGTTGAAGATGTCGTTCCCATAGCAACGATTACAACATTCCCTAACCAGAAACCGTTGATTGATGGCAGCATTCGCGTGAAACTGGAAGCGCGAACCACTGCTTTCAATCAGGGCAAGGTGTCTGGTAACATGACTGAATACAAACAGTGCAGCTGTTCCCTCCGTAAGGCTATCAAACAAGCTAAGCGTCAGTACAGAGACAAAGTAGAATCTCAATTCAACGGCTCAGACACAAGAGGCATGTGGCAGGGTCTACAGTCAATCACGGACTACTGGAAGAAATCCAGCCCAGTCACGGACCAGGATGTCTTGCTCCCAGGCAGACTAAATAACTTTTTTGCCCGCTTTGAGGACAATACAGTGCCACTGACACGGCCTGCAACGGAAACATGCGGTCTCTCCTTCACTGCAGCCGAGGTGAGTAAAACATTTAAACGTGTTAACCCTCGCAAGGCTGCAGGCCCAGACGGCATCCCCAGCCGCGCCCTCAGAGCATGCGCAGACCAGCTGGCTGGTGTGTTTACGGACATATTCAATCAATCCCTATACCAGTCTGCTGTTCCCACATGCTTCAAGAGGGCCACCATTGTTCCTGTTCCCAAGAAAGCTAAGGTAACTGAGCTAAACGACTACCGCCCCGTAGCACTCACTTCCGTCATCATGAAGTGCTTTGAGAGACTAGTCAAGGACCATATCACCTCCACCCTACCTGACACCCTAGACCCACTCCAATTTGCTTAACGCCCAAATAGGTCCACAGACGATGCAATCTCAACCACACTGCACACTGCCCTAACCCATTTGGACAAGAGGAATACCTATGTGAGAATGCTGCTCATCGACTACAGCTCGGCATTCAACACCATAGTACCCTCCAAGCTCGTCATGAAGCTCGAGACCCTGGGTCTCAACCCCGCCCTGTGCAACTGGGTACTGGACTTCCTGACGGGCCGCCCCCAGGTGGTGAGGGTAGGTAACAACATCTCCTCCCCGCTGATCCTCAACACTGGGGCCCCACAAGGGTGCGTTCTCAGCCCTCTCCTGTACTCCCTGTTCACCCACGATTGCGTGGCCATGCAGGCTTCCAACTCAATCATCAAGTTTGCAGACGACACTACAGTGGTAGGCTTGATTACCAACAACGACGAGACGTTCTACAGGGAGGAGGTGAGGGCCCTCGGAGTGTGGTGTCAGGAAAATAACCTCACACTCAACGTCAACAAAACTAAGGAGATGATTGTGGACTTCAGGAAACAGCGGAGGGAACACCCTCCTATCCACATCGATGGAACAGTAGTGGAGAGAGTAGCAAGTTTTAAGTTCCTCGGCATACACATCACAGACAAACTGAATTGGTCCACTCACACAGACAGAGTGAATGTGGAGGCTATATACAGGGTGTTACGGTACAGAGTCAATGTGGAGGCTATATACAGGGTGTTACAGTACAGAGTCAATGTGGAGTCTATGTACAGGGTGTTACAGTACAGAGTCAATGTGGAGGTTATATACAGGGGGTACCGGTACAGAGTCAATGTGGAGGCTATATACAGGGTGTTACGGTACAGAGTCAATGTGGAGGCTATATACAGGGTGTTACGGTACAGAGTCAATGTGGAGGCTATATACAGGGTGTTACGGTACAGAGTCAATGTGGAGGCTATATACAGGGGGTACCAGTACAGAGTCAATGTGGAGGCTATATACAGGGGGTACCAGTACAGAGTCAATGTGGAGGCTATATACAGGGGGTACAGGTACAGAGTCAATGTGGAGGCTATATACAGGGTATTACGGTACAGAGTCAATGTGGAGGCTATATACAGGGGGTACCAGTACAGAGTCAATGTGGAGGCTATATACAGGGGTACCAGTACAGAGTCAATGTGGAGGCTATATACAGGGGGTACCGGTACAGAGTCAATGTGGAGGCTATATACAGGGTGTTACGGTACAGAGTCAATGTGGAGGCTATATACAGGGGGTACCAGTACAGAGTCAATGTGGAGGCTATATACAGGGTGTTACAGTACAGAGTCAATGTGGAGGCTATATACAGGGTGTTACAGTACAGAGTCAATGTGGAGGCTATATACATAGTGTTACAGTACAGAGTCAATGTGGAGGCTATATACAGGGTGTTACAGTACAGAGTCAATGTGGAGGCTATATACAGGGTGTACCAGTACAGAGTCAATGTGGAGGCTATATATAGGGGTACCGGTACAGAGTCAATGTGGAGGCTATATACAGGGGGTACCGGTACAGAGTCAATGTGGAGGCTATATACAGGGGGTACCGGTACAAAGTCAATGTGGAGGCTATATACAGGGGGTACCGGTACAGAGTCAATGTGGAGGCTATATACAGGGGGTACCAGTACTTAGTCAATGTGGAGGCTATATACAGTGGGTACCAGTACAGAGTCAATGCGGAGGCTATATACAGGGTGTTACAGTACAGAGTCAATGTGGAGGTTAGTCGAGGTCATTTGTAAAATGGCAGATAATGAACAGCGAGTAGCAGTAGTATAAAAACAAAGGGGGAGGTGGCCATTTGATTCATTGTTCAGCGGTCTTATGCCTATCTGATCTGTTGATGTACCATTGTAAATCACTCTGGATAAGAGCGTCTGCTCAATGACTCAGATGATAAACTGTTAATCCCACTTTATATTGTTACAACCCAAGCTGGAAATAAAATCACAAAAGCCTACAGTCTCAAAACTAACAGAACCAGGTTTAGAGACGTCTCGTTGTTGTTCTCGAACCTCCTTTGGCCCCTTCTCGGGGTATTGTGGTGGATCTTAAAAGGGCTAAGTTTCTTCCTAAATTATTTCTGGGTGAGATGGAGGCAGGATGATTCAACTTCACCAGTTCCAAGAATTCTACAACCTTGTTCTCGGCTCGGCTCGGCTCTCCTGTCCTCTCCTCTCCCGTCCTTTCCTCTTATCACCTCTCCTCCTCTCCTCTCCTCTAATCACCTCTTCTCCTCTCCTCTCCTCTCCTCTCCCTTCCTCTCCTCTCCTTTCCTCTCCTCTCCTCTCCCGCCCTCTCCTCTTATCACCTCTCCTCTCCCATCCTCTCCCATCCTCTCCTCTCCTCTCCTCTCCTCTGCCATCCTCTCCTCTTATCACCTATAACTCTCCCGTCCTCTCCTCTTATCACCATTCCTTTCCTCTCCTATCCTCTCCTCTTATCACCTCTCCTCTCCTGTCCTCTCCTCTCCTCCCTTCTCCCGTCCTCTCGCTGTCATCTGCTCACAGATGAAAAGCCAAGGCGTTTTCATGCTCCTCCAGAACATTAAATATTAACCCTAACCCTAACCCTAAACCATGAAAAGATATGACATCAATCCAGGCAGAAACACAAGGAGGAAATGAATGATGTCATTGTGGCTCTAAGACATCAATCATGCCCAATACCTTGGACAAAACAATGTAGTTTTCTTTTGCATTTAAGAGGTGACAAACAACACTTGTGACTGGGCTTAACGTTGTCAATTTCCATTACTCAGGACCTGAAGCAAAGCGCAGTTCAACTGTGGCCCCGTTGCTAGGCAGCTGAGTTCTCCTGACATGCTGGTTAGTTTCTCTTTCATCGCTTCACAAGAGCCTAGAGAAAGGAGTTTGGAGAAAGTTGCTCAGGACACGTTGAGGAAGGGAGAGGGAGGGGGGGTGAAAAGGAGGTCATTATAGAGGCGGTTGAGCCCCTCATCTCTTTCTGTGGAAACGTTAGAGATGGCCGGGATAGAAAGAGAAAGAGTTGGAGGGAGAGAGAGAGAGAGAGACAGCAAGAGAGAGAGAGAGAAGGGACAGAGAGAGAGCAAGAGAGATAAGGAGAGAGAAGGGGGGAGAGACAGAGAGAGAGAGAGAGAGAGGGGGGGGAGAGAGAGAGAGAGAGCGACAGAGAGAGAGAGATGACAAAAGAAACGTGACAAAAGAGAGACGCAATGGAATTTCAGCTGTTATACACAAACTTGACCTGAGGCCTTGAAGTGCTTCCACAGTTGATTTGCAAAGTGCCTGGCCTTGTCTGTCTGGTGTCAACACAACAGTAGGAGACAGAGGGAAATATAGATGAGGGAGAGAAAGAGAGAGAGAGAGATTTTAACCATTTGACCATATTTTAACCATATATACGTACTATGACATTTGTAACATCTTTATTGTTTTGAAACTTCTGTATGTGTAATGTTTATTGTGAATTTTTATTGTTTATTTCACTTTTGTATATTATCTACCTCACTTGCTTCTGCAATGTTAACACATGTTTCCCATGACAATAAAGCCCCTTGAATTGAATTGAATTGAGAAAGAGAGAGAGAGGGAGA
Source organism: Oncorhynchus masou masou (assembly GCF_036934945.1). Taxonomy (NCBI): domain Eukaryota; kingdom Metazoa; phylum Chordata; class Actinopteri; order Salmoniformes; family Salmonidae; genus Oncorhynchus; species Oncorhynchus masou. Next base: position 17,133 of record NW_027008969.1, read on the forward strand.
GAGAGGGAGAGAGAAGGGGAGACAGAGAGAGAGAGAAAGACAGACAGAGAGAGAGAGAAAGAGAGACAGAGAGAGACATAGTGAGACGGGGAGAGAGAGAGAGAAGGGGAGACAGAGAGAGAGAGGAGGGGCGACACAGAGAGAGAGAGAGAGAGAGAGAGAGAGAGAGAGAGAGAGAGAGAGAGAGAGAGGAGGGGCGACACAGAGAGAGAGAGAGAGAGAGAGAGAGAGAGAGAGAGAGAGAGAGAGAGAGAGAGGGAATGGGAGACAGAGAGAGAGAAAGAGAGACATAGTGAGACGGGGAGAGAGAGAGAAGGGGAGACAGAGAAAGAGAGAGAGAGATAGAGAGAGAGAGAAGGGGAGACAGAGAGAGAGAGAGAGAGAGAGAGAGAGAGAAGGGGCGACAGAGAGAGGGAGAGAGAGAGAAGGGGAGAAAGAGAGAGAGAGACAGAGAGAGAGCGAGAGAGACAAAGAGAGACCCAGAGCTACAACACAAAGTTAAAAATAATTGAAACACCTCACCAGCACCACTTTAATTAATAGCTTTACATTCAACACTATAATAGCTTTACATTCAACACTATAATAGCTTTACATTATCTAACCTCATGACAAATCGCCATCTAATCCAAATGGTAACATATACTGTAAGAGGGGAACAGCCAGGGAAAAAACAAGGCTTGATTTGGATTTAATTGTGATTAAACCATTTCAATACGTTCTCTAAGAGACCAGACCAGACCATTTCAATACGTTCTCTATGAGACCAGAACATTTCAATACATTCTCTTTGAAACCAGACCAGACCATTTCAATACATTCTCTATGAAACCAGACCAGAACATTTCAATACGTTCTCTATGAGACCAGACCATTTCAATACGTTCTCTATGAAACCAAACCAGACCATTTCAATACGTTCTCTATGAAACCAGACCAGACCATTTCAATATGTTCTCTATGAGACCGAACCAGACCATTTCAATACGTTCTCTATGAGACCAGACCAAACCATTTCAATACGTTGTCTATGAAACCAGACACGACCATTTCAATACGTTCTCTATGAGACCAGAACAGACCATTTCAATACTTCTCTATGAGACCAGACCAGACCATTTCAATACATTCTCTATGAGACCAGACCATTTCAATACGTTCTCTATGAATCCAGACCAGACCATTTCAATACATTCTCTATGAAACCAGACCAGACCATTTCAATACGTTCTCTATGAGACCAGACCATTTCAATACGTTCTCTATGAAACCAGACCAGACCATTTCAATACGTTCTCTATGAGACCAGAGCAGACCATTTCAATACATTCTCTATGAAACCAGACCAGACCATTTCAATACGTTCTCTATGAGACCAGACCATTTCAATACGTTCTCTATGAAACCAGACCAGACCATTTCAATACGTTCTCTATGAGACCAACCCATTTCAATACATTCTCTATGAAACCAAACCAGACCATTTCAATACGTTCTCTATGAGACCAGAACATTTCAATACATTCTCTATGAGACCAGACCATTTCAATACATTCTCGATGAGACCAGACCAGACCATTTCAATATGTTCTCTATGAATCCAGACCAGACCATTCCAATACGTTCTCCATGAATCCAGACCAGACCATTTCAATACGTTCTCTATGAGACCAGACCATTTCAATACGTTCTCTATGAGGCCAGCCCAGATCATTTTCAACCTTGTGTTGTTTTCGGGTTTGTGAGAGCCATTCTCAATGTTGACTAAAATATTTTTTAGAGATTATTGGCCTAGTCACTGTGCACCCCCCTACACATTTATATTATATATGTACATTTACATTTAAGTCATTTAGCAGACGCTCTTATCCAGAGCGACTTACAAATTGGTGAATTCACCTTCTGACATCCAGTGGAACAGCCACTTTACAATAGTGCATCTAAATCATTAAGGGGGGGTGAGAAGGATTACTTATCCTATCCTAGGTATTCCTTGAAGAGGTGGGGTTTCAGGTGTCTCCGGAAGGTGGTGATTGAAAAGCTTCTCCTTCCCTCTATGTGGTATATATATGTCCTCTGGAGAGCCGAGGGTAATGAAATTGCTGAAAAGTGTGTGTGTAGGTGAAAACAGGTAAAAATTAAACAAAAAGGTTTGCTGTGTGCCTTCAATCTGTTTTCCTCCTCCCTTTTGTTTCAACATAGCACCAATAACCTGTCAGCCTGACTGTCTCCCTGCCTGTCTGCCTGCCTGCCTGTCTCCCTGCCTGCCTGTCTCCCTGTCTGTCTGCCTGTCTCCCTGCCTGCCTGCCTGTCTCCCTGTCTGCCTGTCTGCCTGTCTCCCTGCCTGCCTGCCTGTCTGCCTGTCTCCCTGCCTGTCTGCCTGTCTGCCTGTCTCCCTGCCTGCCTGTCTCCCTGCCTGTCTGCCTGTCTCCCTGCCTGTCTGCCTGTCTCCCTGCCTGTCTGCCTGTCTCCCTGCCTGTCTGCCTGTCTCCCTGCCTGCCTGCCTGTCTCCCTGCCTGTCTGCCTGTCTGCCTGTCTCCCTGCCTGCCTGCCTGTCTGCCTGTCTCCCTGCCTGTCTGCCTGTCTCCCTGCCTGTCTCCCTGTCTGTCTGCCTGTCTCCCTGCCTGCCTGCCTGTCTCCCTGTCTGCCTGTCTGCCTGTCTCCCTGCCTGCCTGCCTGTCTGCCTGTCTCCCTGCCTGTCTCCCTGCCTGCCTGCCTGTCTCCCTGCCTGTCTGCCTGTCTGCCTGTCTGCATTTCTCCCTGCCTGTCTGCCTGTCTGCCTGTCTGCCTGTCTCCCTGCCTGCCTGCCTGTCTGCCTGTCTCCCTGCCTGCCTGTCTCCCTGCCTGTCTGCCTGTCTCCCTGCCTGTCTGCCTGTCTCCCTGCCTGTCTGCCTGTCTCCCTGCCTGTCTCCCTGCCTGCCTGCCTGTCTCCCTGCCTGTCTCCCTGCCTGCCTGTCTCCCTGCCTGTCTGCCTGTCTCCCTGCCTGTCTGCCTGTCTCCCTGCCTGCCTGCCTGTCTCCCTGCCTGTCTGCCTGTCTGCCTGTCTCCCTGCCTGCCTGCCTGTCTGCCTGTCTCCCTGCCTGTCTGCCTGTCTCCCTGCCTGTCTGCCTGTCTGCCTGTCTGCCTGTCTCCCTGCCTGTCTGCCTGTCTGCCTGTCTCCCTGCCTGTCTGCCTGTCTCCCCGCTTTTCTCACACTCTTCACACTCTTCTTTACACTCTTCACACTCTTTACCCTTTGTAGTGTGTGAAACAACACAATGTCTTGTGGGAACCTGCATTACAATACATTATTTAGATACATTGTAAAAAAATGCTGTATTTTCCCACACTCAGGTGCAAATGGGAGGCGGGACAATAAATACATAGCTTTGCATGTGTGGCTCCTTACCACAATCAATTAGTATTGAGAGAGAGAGAGAGAGGGAGAGGATTGGCGAGAGAGAGAGTGAGAGAGGGAGAGAGAGAGAGAGAGAGAGAGAGAGAGAGAGAGAGAGAGAGAGAGAGAGAGAGGAAAGGAGAGGATTGGAGAGAGAGAGAGAGAGAGAGAGCGAGAGAGAGAGAGAGAGAGTGAGAGAGAGAGAGGGAGAGGATTGGAGAGAGAGAGAGAGAGAGAGAGAGAGAGAGAGAGAGAGAGAGAGAGAGAGGAAAGGAGAGGATTGGAGAGAGAGAGAGAGAGAGAGCGAGAGAGAGAGAGAGAGAGAGCGAGAGAGAGAGAGAGAGAGCGAGAGAGAGAGAGAGAGAGAGAGAGAGCGAGAGAGAGAGAGAGAGAGAGAGAGAGAGGGGGGAAGGAGAGGATTGAGAGAGAGAGAGAGAGAGAGAGGAAAGGAGAGGATTGGAGAGTGAGAGAGAGAGAGAGAGAGAGAGAGAGAGATAGAGAGAGAGGAAAGGAGAGGATTGGAGAGAGAGAGAGAGAGAGAGAGAGAGAGAGAGAGAGAGACAGGATTAGGCATTACATTTCCTCAGTCTTTGTTTCGAGAAGCTTTTCCTTTCCTGTCTACCACCTTGGAATCTGCCAGTGCTTTGCCTTGTTTCGGGAAGAGGAACAACCAGCCGGTTGTTTAATGTCTTTCAATCAGTGTCAGCAAAGAATATTCATACCAAGTGAAATGTAAGCCTCTGAAATACAATACATTATTTACCGTCATGACACATTTTATACATGCATTCACTCTGCAGCTTGACTCAATTACCTGACACGACTGCTACGTGCTAAATGGTGTAATTCGCCTTGGAGATGTCTATCGAGAAAAATATTTTAAACTTTCTGAAGCTTATTTTTTTTACAGTATTAAACAGCTGTTGACAACATAACACATATATTTTACATACGTTCCTATGGGGAACAACAAAACTATAACTTGTTGCCCTTCAATACATCACTATTATATTGTGTCATGGAATAAGAATGACCTGGAAGGGTATGAGCTGTATTCTGTTAGACTGGAGTCAGGGGGCTGACAGGAGCTGTATTCTGTTAGACTGGAGTCAGGGGGCTGACAGGAGCTGTGTGTATTAGACTGGAGTCAGGGGGCTGACAGGAGCTGTGTGTGTTAGACTGGAGTCAGGGGGCTGACAGGAGCTGTATTCTGTTAGACTGGGGTCAGGGGGCTGACAGGAGCTGTATTCTGTTAGACTGGAGTCAGGGGGCTGACAGGAGCTGTGTGTGTTAGACTGGAGTCAGGGGGCTGACAGGAGCTGTATTCTGTTAGACTGGAGTCAGGGGGCTGACAGGAGCTGTATTCTGTTAGACTGGAGTCAGGGGGCTGACAGGAGCTGTGTGTGTTAGACTGGAGTCAGGGGGCTGACAGGAGCTGTGTGTGTTAGACTGGAGTCAGGGGGCTGACAGGAGCTGTATTCTGTTAGACTGGAGTCAGGGGGCTGACAGGAGCTGTATTCTGTTAGACTGGAGTCAGGGGGCTGACAGGAGCTGTGTGTGTTAGACTGGAGTCAGGGGGCTGACAGGAGCTGTGTGTGTTAGACTGGAGTCAGGGGGCTGACAGGAGCTGTATTCTGTTAGACTGGAGTCAGGGGCTGACAGGAGCTGTGTGTGTTAGACTGGAGTCAGGGGGCTGACAGGAGCTGTATTCTGTTAGACTGGAGTCAGGGGGCTGACAGGAGCTGTATTCTGTTAGACTGGAGTCAGGGGGCTGACAGGAGCTGTGTGTGTTAGACTGGAGTCAGGGGGCTGACAGGAGCTGTGTGTGTTAGACTGGAGTCAGGGGGCTGACAGGAGCTGTGTGTGTTAGACTGGAGTCAGTGGGCTGACAGGAGCTGTATTCTGTTAGACTGGAGTCAGGGGGCTGACAGGAGCTGTATTCTGTTAGACTGGGGTCAGGGGGCTGACAGGAGCTGTGTGTGTTAGACTGGAGTCAGGGGGCTGACAGGAGCTGTGTGTGTTAGACTGGAGTCAGGGGGCTGACAGGAGCTGTATTCTGTTAGACTGGAGTCAGGGGGCTGACAGGAGCTGTATTCTGTTAGACTGGAGTCAGGGGGCTGACAGGAGCGGTGTGTGTTAGACTGGAGTCAGGGGGCTGACAGGAGCTGTGTGTGTTAGACTGGAGTCAGGGGGCTGACAGGAGCTGTATTCTGTTAGACTGGAGTCAGGGGGCTGACAGGAGCTGTGTGTGTTAGACTGGAGTCAGGGGCTGACAGGAGCTGTATTCTGTTAGACTGGAGTCAGGGGCTGACAGGAGCTGTATTCTGTTAGACTGGAGTCAGGGGGCTGACAGGAGCTGTGTGTGTTAGACTGGAGTCAGGGGGCTGACAGGAGCTGTGTGTGTTAGACTGGAGTCAGGGGGCTGACAGGAGCTGTGTGTGTTAGACTGGAGTCAGGGGGCTGACAGGAGCTGTATTCTGTTAGACTGGAGTCAGGGGCTGACAGGAGCTGTATTCTGTTAGACTGGAGTCAGGGGGCTGACAGGAGCTGTATGTGTTAGACTGGAGTCAGGGGGCTGACAGGAGCTGTATTCTGTTAGACTGGAGTCAGGGGCTGACAGGAGCTGTATTCTGTTAGACTGGAGTCAGGGGGCTGACAGGTGCTGTATTCTGTTAGACTGGAGTCAGGGGGCTGACAGGAGCTGTATTCTGTTAGACTGGAGTCAGGGGCTGACAGGAGCTGTATTCTGTTAGACTGGAGTCAGGGGGCTGACAGGAGCTGTATTCTGTTAGACTGGAGTCAGGGGGCTGACAGGAGCTGTATTCTGTTAGACTGGAGTCAGGGGGCTGACAGGAGCTGTATTCTGTTAGACTGGAGTCAGGGGCTGACAGGAGCTGTGTGTGTTAGACTGGAGTCAGGGGGCTGACAGGAGCTGTGTCTGTTAGACTGGAGTCAGGGGGCTGACAGGAGCTGTGTGTGTTAGACTGGAGTCAGGGGGCTGACAGGAGCTGTGTGTGTTAGACTGGAGTCAGGGGGCTGACAGGAGCTGTATTCTGTTAGATTGGAGTCAGGGGGCTGACAGGAGCTGTGTGTATTAGACTGGAGTCAGGGGGCTGACAGGAGCTGTGTGTGTTAGACTGGAGTCAGGGGGCTGACAGGAGCTGTATTCTGTTAGACTGGAGTCAGGGGGCTGACAGGAGCTGTATTCTGTTAGACTGGAGTCAGGGGGCTGACAGGAGCTGTGTCTGTTAGACTGGAGTCAGGGGGCTGACAGGAGCTGTATTCTGTTAGACTGGAGTCAGGGGGCTGACAGGAGCTGTATTCTGTTAGACTGGAGTCAGGGGGCTGACAGGAGCTGTGTGTGTTAGACTGGAGTCAGGGGGCTGACAGGAGCTGTGTGTGTTAGACTGGAGTCAGGGGGCTGACAGGAGCTGTGTGTGTTAGACTGGAGTCAGGGGGCTGACAGGAGCTGTGTCTGTTAGACTGGAGTCAGGGGGCTGACAGGAGCTGTATCTGTTAGACTGGAGTCAGGGGGCTGACAGGAGCTGTGTGTGTTAGACTGTAGTCAGGGGGCTGACAGGAGCCGTATTCTGTTAGACTGGAGTCAGGGGGCTGACATGAGCTGTATTCTGTTAGACTGGAGTCAGGGGGCTGACATGAGCTGTGTCTGTTAGACTGGAGTTAGGGGGCTGACAGGAGCTGTATTCTGTTATGCTGGAGTCAGGGGGCTGACAGGAGCTGTATTGTGTTAGACTGGAGTCAGGGGGCTGACAGGAGCTGTGTGTGTTAGACTGGAGTCAGGGGGCTGACAGGAGCTGTGTGTGTTAGACTGGAGTCAGGGGGCTGACAGGAGCTGTGTGTGTTAGACTGGAGTCAGGGGGCTGACAGGAGCTGTGTGTGTTAGACTGGAGTCAGGGGGCTGACAGGAGCTGTATTCTGTTAGACTGGAGTCAGGGGGCTGACAGGAGCTGTGTGTGTTAGACTGGAGTCAGGGGGCTGACAGGAGCTGTATTCTGTTAGACTGGAGTCAGGGGGCTGACAGGAGCTGTGTGTGTTAGACTGGAGTCAGGGGGCTGACAGGAGCTGTGTGTGTTAGACTGGAGTCAGGGGGCTGACAGGAGCTGTATTCTGTTAGACTGGAGTCAGGGGGCTGACAGGAGCTGTGTGTGTTAGACTGGAGTCAGGGGGCTGACAGGAGCTGTGTGTGTTAGACTGGAGTCAGGGGGCTGACAGGAGCTGTATTCTGATAGACTGGAGTCAGGGGGCTGACAGGAGCTGTGTGTGTTAGACTGGAGTCAGGGGGCTGACAGGAGCTGTGTGTGTTAGACTGGAGTCAGGGGGCTGACAGGAGCTGTGTGTGTTAGACTGGAGTCAGGGGGCTGACAGGAGCTGTGTGTGTTAGACTGGAGTCAGGGGGCTGACAGGTGCTGTATTCTGTTAGACTGGAGTCAGGGGGCTGACAGGAGCTGTATTCTGTTAGACTGGAGTCAGGGGGCTGACAGGAGCTGTATTCTGTTAGACTGGAGTCAGGGGGCTGACAGGAGCTGTGTGTGTTAGACTGGAGTCAGGGGGCTGACAGGAGCTGTATTCTGTTAGACTGGAGTCAGGGGGCTGACAGGAGCTGTGTGTGTTAGACTGGAGTCAGGGGGCTGACAGGAGCTGTATTCTGTTAGACTGGAGTCAGGGGGCTGACAGGAGCTGTGTGTGTTAGACTGGAGTCAGGGGGCTGACAGGAGCTGTATTCTGTTAGACTGGAGTCAGGGGGCTGACAGGAGCTGTATTCTGTTAGACTGGAGTCAGGGGGCTGACAGGAGCTGTGTGTGTTAGACTGGAGTCAGGGGGCTGACAGGAGCTGTATTCTGTTAGACTGGAGTCAGGGGGCTGACAGGAGCTGTGTGTGTTAGACTGGAGTCAGGGGGCTGACAGGAGCTGTATTCTGTTAGACTGGAGTCAGGGGGCTGACAGGAGCTGTGTGTGTTAGACTGGAGTCAGGGGGCTGACAGGTGCTGTATTCTGTTAGACTGGAGTCAGGGGGCTGACAGGAGCTGTATTCTGTTAGACTGGAGTCAGGGGGCTGACAGGAGCTGTATTCTGTTAGACTGGAGTCAGGGGGCTGACAGGAGCTGTGTGTGTTAGACTGGAGTCAGGGGGCTGACAGGAGCTGTATTCTGTTAGACTGGAGTCAGGGGGCTGACAGGAGCTGTGTGTGTTAGACTGGAGTCAGGGGGCTGACAGGAGCTGTATTCTGATAGACTGGAGTCAGGGGGCTGACAGGAGCTGTGTGTGTTAGACTGGAGTCAGGGGGCTGACAGGAGCTGTGTGTGTTAGACTGGAGTCAGGGGGCTGACAGGAGCTGTGTGTGTTAGACTGGAGTCAGGGGGCTGACAGGAGCTGTGTGTGTTAGACTGGAGTCAGGGGGCTGACAGGAGCTGTATTCTGTTAGACTGGAGTCAGGGGGCTGACAGGTGCTGTATTCTGTTAGACTGGAGTCAGGGGGCTGACAGGAGCTGTATTCTGTTAGACTGGAGTCAGGGGGCTGACAGGAGCTGTGTGTGTTAGACTGGAGTCAGGGGGCTGACAGGAGCTGTATTCTGTTAGACTGGAGTCAGGGGGCTGACAGGAGCTGTGTGTGTTAGACTGGAGTCAGGGGGCTGACAGGAGCTGTATTCTGTTAGACTGGAGTCAGGGGCTGACAGGAGCTGTATTCTGTTAGACTGTAGTCAGGGGGCTGACAGGAGCTGTATTCTGTTAGACTGGAGTCAGGGGGCTGACAGGAGCTGTGTGTGTTAGACTGGAGTCAGGGGGCTGACAGGAGCTGTATTCTGTTAGACTGGAGTCAGGGGGCTGACAGGAGCTGTATTCTGTTAGACTGGAGTCAGGGGGCTGACAGGAGCTGTATTCTGTTAGACTGTAGTCAGGGGGCTGACAGGAGCTGTATTCTGTTAGACTGGAGTCAGGGGGCTGACAGGAGCTGTGTGTGTTAGACTGGAGTCAGGGGGCTGACAGGTGCTGTATTCTGTTAGACTGGAGTCAGGGGGCTGACAGGAGCTGTATTCTGTTAGACTGTAGTCAGGGGGCTGACAGGAGCTGTATTCTGTTAGACTGGAGTCAGGGGGCTGACAGGAGCTGTGTGTGTTAGACTGGAGTCAGGGGGCTGACAGGTGCTGTATTCTGTTAGACTGGAGTCAGGGGGCTGACAGGAGCTGTGTGTGTTAGACTGGAGTCAGGGGGCTGACAGGAGCTGTATTCTGTTAGACTGGAGTCAGGGGCTGACAGGAGCTGTGTGTGTTAGACTGGAGTCAGGGGGCTGACAGGAGCTGTGTGTGTTAGACTGGAGTCAGGGGGCTGACAGGAGCTGTATTCAGTTAGACTGGAGTCAGGGGGCTGACAGGAGCTGTGTGTGTTAGACTGGAGTCAGGGGGCTGACAGGAGCTGTGTGTGTTAGACTGGAGTCAGGGGGCTGACAGGAGCTGTATTCAGTTAGACTGGAGTCAGGGGGCTGACAGGAGCTGTGTGTGTTAGACTGGAGTCAGGGGGCTGACAGGAGCTGTATTCTGTTAGACTGGAGTCAGGGGCTGACAGGAGCTGTATTCTGTTAGACTGGAGTCAGGGGCTGACAGGAGCTGTGTGTGTTAGACTGGAGTCAGGGGGCTGACAGGAGCTGTATTCTGTTAGACTGGAGTCAGGGGGCTGACAGGAGCTGTGTGTGTTAGACTGGAGTCAGGGGGCTGACAGGAGCTGTATTCTGTTAGACTGGAGTCAGGGGGCTGACAGGAGCTGTATTCTGTTAGACTGGAGTCAGGGGGCTGACAGGAGCTGTATTCAGTTAGACTGGAGTCAGGGGGCTGACAGGAGCTGTGTGTGTTAGACTGGGGTCAGGGGGCTGACAGGAGCTGTGTGTGTTAGACTGGGGTCAGGGGGCTGACAGGAGCTGTGTGTATTAGACTGGAGTCAGGGGGCTGACAGGAGCTGTGTGTGTTAGACTGGAGTCAGGGGGCTGACAGGAGCTGTGTGTGTTAGACTGGAGTCAGGGGGCTGACAGGAGCTGTATTCTGTTAGACTGGAGTCAGGGGGCTGACAGGAGCTGTATTCTGTTAGACTGTAGTCAGGGGGCTGACAGGAGCTGTATTCTGTTAGACTGGAGTCAGGGGGCTGACAGGAGCTGTGTGTGTTAGACTGGAGTCAGGGGGCTGACAGGAGCTGTGTGTGTTAGACTGGAGTCAAGGGGCTGACAGGAGCTGTGTGTGTTAGACTGGAGTCAGGGGGCTGACAGGAGCTGTGTGTGTTAGACTGTAGTCAGGGGGCTGACAGGAGCTGTGTGTGTTAGACAGGAGTCAGGGGGCTGACAGGAGCTGTGTGTGTTAGATTGGAGTCAGGGGGCTGACAGGAGCTGTGTGTGTTAGACTGGAGTCAGGGGGCTGGGTGTCTTTCCATTTGATAAGTACTGCATTTTATCAATACTCTGTCTATTCTATCACATCACCCATTTTATCAATGCTCTGTCTATTCTATCACATCACCCATTTTATCACTACTCTGTCTATTCTATCACATCACCCATTTTATCAATACTCTGTCTATTCTATCACATCACCCATTTTATCACTACTCTGTCTATTCTATCACATCACCCATGTTATCAATACTCTGTCTATTCTATCACATCACCCACTTTATCACTACTCTGTCTATTCTATCACATCACCCATTTTATCACTACTCTGTCTATTCTATCACATCACCCATGTTATCAATACTCTGTCTATTCTATCACATCACCCACTTTATCACTACTCTGTCTATTCTATCACATCACCCATTTTATCAATACTCTGTCTATTCTATCACATCACCCATTTTATCACTACTCTGTCTATTCTATCACATCACCCATTTTATCACTACTCTGTCTATTCTATCACATCACCCATTTTATCACTACTCTGTCTATTCTATCACATCACCCATTTTATCACTACTCTGTCTATTCTATCACATCACCCATGTTATCAATACTCTGTCTATTCTATCACATCACCCACTTTATCACTACTCTGTCTATTCTATCACATCACCCATTTTATCAATACTCTGTCTATTCTATCACATCACCCATTTTATCACTACTCTGTCTATTCTATCACATCACCCATTTTATCACTACTCTGTCTATTCTATCACATCACCCATTTTATCAATACTCTGTCTATTCTATCACATCACCCATTTTATCACTACTCTGTCTATTCTATCACATCACCCATTTTATCACTACTCTGTCTATTCTATCACATCACCCATTTTATCACTACTCTGTCTGGTCTATCACATCACCCATTTTATCAATACTCTGTCTATTCTATCACATCACCCATTTTATCACTACTCTGTCTATTCTATCACATCACCCATTTTATCACTACTCTGTCTATTCTATCACATCACCCATGTTATCAATACTCTGTCTATTCTATCACATCACCCACTTTATCACTACTCTGTCTATTCTATCACATCACCCATTTTATCAATACTCTGTCTATTCTATCACATCACCCATGTTATCAATACTCTGTCTATTCTATCACATCACCCACTTTATCAATACTCTGTCTATTCTATCACATCACCCATTTTATCACTACTCTGTCTATTCTATCACATCACCCATTTTATCACTACTCTGTCTATTCTATCACATCACCCATGTTATCAATACTCTGTCTATTCTATCACATCACCCACTTTATCACTACTCTGTCTATTCTATCACATCACCCACTTTATCAATACTCTGTCTATTCTATCACATCACCCATTTTATCACTACTCTGTCTATTCTATCACATCACCCATTTTATCACTACTCTGTCTGGTCTATCACATCACCCATTTTATCACTACTCTGTCTATTCTATCACATCACCCATTTTATCACTACTCTGTCTATTCTATCACATCACCCACTTTATCACTACTCTCTCTATTCTATCACATCACCCATTTTATCAATACTCTGTCTATTCTATCACATCACCCATTTTATCACTACTCTGTCTATTCTATCACATCACCCATTTTATCACTACTCTGTCTATTCTATCACATCACCCATGTTATCAATACTCTGTCTATTCTATCACATCACCCATTTTATCACTACTCTGTCTATTCTATCACATCACCCATTTTATCACTACTCTGTGTGGTCTATCACATCACCCATTTTATCAATACTCTGTCTATTCTATCACATCACCCATTTTATCACTACTCTGTCTATTCTATCACATCACCCATTTTATCACTACTCTGTCTGGTCTATCACATCACCCATTTTATCAATACTCTGTCTATTCTATCACATCACCCATTTTATCACTACTCTGTCTGGTCTATCACATCACCCATTTTATCAATACTCTGTCTATTCTATCACATCACCCATTTTATCACTACTCTGTCTATTCTATCACATCACCCATTTTATCACTACTCTGTCTGGTCTATCACATCACCCATTTTATCAATACTCTGTCTATTCTATCACATCACCCATTTTATCACTACTCTGTCTGGTCTATCACATCACCCATTTTATCAATACTCTGTCTATTCTATCACATCACCCATGTTATCAATACTCTGTCTATTCTATCACATCACCTACTTTATCACTACTCTGTCTATTCTATCACATCACCCATTTTATCAATACTCTGTCTATTCTATCACATCACCCATGTTAACAATACTCTGTCTATTCTATCACATCACCCATTTTATCACTACTCTGTCTATTCTATCACATCACCCATTTTATCACTACTCTGTCTATTCTATCACATCACCCATGTTATCAATACTCTGTCTATTCTATCACATCACCCACTTTATCACTACTCTGTCTATTCTATCACATCACCCATTTTATCAATACTCTGTCTATTCTATCACATCACCCATTTTATCACTACTCTGTCTATTCTATCACATCACCCATTTTATCACTACTCTGTCTATTCTATCACATCACCCATGTTATCAATACTCTGTCTATTCTATCACATCACCCACTTTATCACTACTCTGTCTATTCTATCACATCACCCATTTTATCAATATTCTGTCTATTCTATCACATCACCCATTTTATCACTACTCTGTCTATTCTATCACATCACCCATTTTATCACTACTCTGTCTGGTCTATCACATCACCCATTTTATCAATACTCTGTCTATTCTATCACATCACCCATTTTATCACTACTCTGTCTATTCTATCACATCACCCATTTTATCACTACTCTGTCTGGTCTATCACATCACCCATTTTATCAATACTCTGTCTATTCTATCACATCACCCATTTTATCACTACTCTGTCTGGTCTATCACATCACCCATTTTATCAATACTCTGTCTATTCTATCACATCACCCATTTTATCACTACTCTGTCTATTCTATCACATCACCCATTTTATCACTACTCTGTCTGGTCTATCACATCACCCATTTTATCAATACTCTGTCTATTCTATCACATCACCCATTTTATCACTACTCTGTCTGGTCTATCACATCACCCATTTTATCAATACTCTGTCTATTCTATCACATCACCCATTTTATCACTACTCTGTCTGGTCTATCACATCACCCATTTTATCAATACTCTGTCTATTCTATCACATCACCCATTTTATCACTACTCTGTCTGGTCTATCACATCACCCATTTTATCAATACTCTGTCTATTCTATCACATCACCCATTTTATCACTACTCTGTCTGGTCTATCACATCACCCATTTTATCAATACTCTGTCTATTCTATCACATCACCCATTTTATCACTACTCTGTCTATTCTATCACATCACCCATTTTTGCACTACTCTGTCTATTCTATCACATCACCCATTTTATCACTACTCTGTCTATTCTATCACATCACCCATGTTATCAATACTCTGTCTATTCTATCACATCACCCACTTTATCACTACTCTGTCTATTCTATCACATCACCCATTTTATCAATATTCTGTCTATTCTATCACATCACCCATTTTATCACTACTCTGTCTATTCTATCACATCACCCATTTTATCACTACTCTGTCTGGTCTATCACATCACCCATTTTATCAATACTCTGTCTATTCTATCACATCACCCATTTTATCACTACTCTGTCTGTTCTGTCACATCACCCACTTTATCACTACTCTGTCTGGTCTGTCACATCACCCACTTTATCACTACTCTGTCTGTTCTGTCACATCACCCATGTTATCACTACTCTGTCTGTTCTGTCACATCACCCATGTTATCACTACTCTATCTGTTCTGTCACATCACCCATGTTATCACTACTCTGTCTGTTCTGTCACATCACCCATTTTATCACTACTCTGTCTGGTCTGTCACATCACCCATTTTATCACTACTCTGTCTGGTCTGTCACATCACCCATGTTATCACTACTCTGTCTGTTCTGTCACATCACCCATGTTATCACTACTCTGTCTGTTCTGTCACATCACCCATTTTATCACTACTCTGTCTGGTCTGTCACATCACCCATTTTATCACTACTCTGTCTGGTCTATCACATCACCCATGTTATCACTACTCTGTCTGTTCTGTCACATCACCCATGTTATCACTACTCTGTCTGTTCTGTCACATCACCCATGTTATCACTACTCTGTCTGGTCTGTCACATCACCCATGTTATCACTACTCTGTCTGGTCTGTCACATCACCCATGTTATCACTACTCTATCTGTTCTATCACATCACCCATGTTATCACTACTCTATCTGTTCTGTCACATCACCCATGTTATCACTACTCTATCTGTTCTATCACATCACCCATGTTATCACTACTCTATCTGTTCTGTCACATCACCCATGTTATCACTACTCTATCTGTTCTGTCACATCACCCATGTTATCACTACTCTGTCTGTTCTGTCACATCACCCATGTTATCACTACTCTATCTGTTCTGTCACATCACCCATGTTATCACTACTCTGTCTGTTCTGTCACATCACCCATGTTATCACTACTCTGTCTGGTCTGTCACATCACCCAGCCAGAAGAGGCTTTCCTTTCAGAATGTGTTTGATTCTCCTGAGTTCCACTTTGTTCTAGACTATAATGCATTGAATGTGTTCCTGGAAGTCCTATGTTCCCCGGAAGATCTGTGTTTCCCTGAAGTCCTGTGTTCCCAGAAGTCCTGTGTTCCCAGAAGTCCTGTGTTCCCAGAAGTACTGTGTTCCCAGAAGTCCTGTGTTCCCAGAAGTCCTGTGTTCCTGGAAGTCCTGTGTTCCCAGAAGTACTGTGTTCCCAGAAGTACTGTGTTCCCAGAAGTCCTGTGTTCCTGGAAGTCCTGTGTTCCCAGAAGTCCTGTGTTCCTGGAAGTCCTGTGTTCCCAGAAGTCCTGTGTTCCCAGAAGTCCTGTGTTCCTGGAAGTCCTGTGTTCCCAGAAGTACTGTGTTCCCAGAAGTCCTGTGTTCCCAGAAGTCCTGTGTTCCTGGAAGTCCTGTGTTCCCAGAAGTCTTGTGTTCCTGGAAGTCCTGTGCTTCCCTGAAATCCTGTGTTCCCTGGAAATTCTGTGTTTCCCCGGAAGTCCTGTATTTCCCAGAAGTCCTGTGTTCCTGGAAGTCCTGTGTTCCTGGAAGTCCTGTATTTCCCAGAAGTCCTGTGTTTCCCTGAAGTCCTGTGTTCCCAGAAGTCCTGTGTTCCTGGAAGTCCTGTGTTCCCCGGAAGTCCTCTGTTCCTGGAAGTCCTGTGTTTCCCTGAAATCCTGTGTTCCCCGGAAGTCCTACATTTCCCAGAAGTCCCGTGTTCCTGGAAGTCCCGTGTTCCTGGAAGTCCTGTGTTCCTGGAAGTCCTGTGTTCCTGGAAGTCCTGTGTTCCTGGAAGTCCTGTGTTCCTGGAAGTCCTGTGTTCCTGGAAGTCCTGTGTTCCTGGAAGTCCTGTGTTCCTGGAAGTCCTGTGTTCCTGGAAGTCCTCTGTTCCTGGAAGTCCTGTGTTTCCCTGAAATCCTGTGTTCCCCGGAAGTCCTACATTTCCCAGAAGTCCCGTGTTCCTGGAAGTCCTGTGTTCCTGGAAGTCCTGTGTTCCTGGAAGTCCCGTGTTCCTGGAAGTCCTGTGTTCCTGGAAGTCCTGTGTTCCTGGAAGTCCTGTGTTCCTGGAAGTCCTGTGTTCCTGGAAGTCCTCTGTTCCTGGAAGTCCTGTGTTTCCCTGAAATCCTGTGTTCCCCGGAAGTCCTACATTTCCCAGAAGTCCCGTGTTCCTGGAAGTCCCGTGTTCCTGGAAGTCCTGTGTTCCTGGAAGTCCTGTGTTCCTGGAAGTCCTGTGTTCCTGGAAGTCCTGTGTTCCTGGAAGTCCTGTGTTCCTGGAAGTCCTGTGTTCCTGGAAGTCCTCTGTTCCTGGAAGTCCTGTGTTTCCCTGAAATCCTGTGTTCCCCGGAAGTCCTACATTTCCCAGAAGTCCCGTGTTCCTGGAAGTCCCGTGTTCCTGGAAGTCCTGTGTTCCTGGAAGTCCTGTGTTCCTGGAAGTCCTGTGTTCCTGGAAGTCCTGTGTTCCTGGAAGTCCTGTGTTCCTGGAAGTCCTCTGTTCCTGGAAGTCCTGTGTTTCCCTGAAATCCTGTGTTCCCCGGAAGTCCTACATTTCCCAGAAGTCCTGTGTTTCCCTGAAGTCCTGTGTTCCCCGGAAGTCCTGTATTTCCCAGAAGTCCTGTGTTCCTGGAAGTCCTGTGTTCCTGGAAGTCCTGTGTTCCCCGGAAGTCCTCTGTTCCTGGAAGTCCCGTGTTCCTGGAAGTCCTGTGTTCCTGGAAGTCCCGTGTTTCCCGGACCCTGGTAATATAATAGGTGTATCATACCCAAGGCCCTCTCTCTGCCTTGTCTCCAAGTTCTCTGTTCAGGGAAAGGACCAGTTTGGTAAATTATCACAAGAGCTGGAAAATAATTTATATCCTCAGTCTCTGGTTGAAATATTCCAATGTCAGTATGTATAGCAAATCTTTGCTGAATTTATTTTCCTGATGAGCTGGGATTGGGATCAGGCTTTGGCCATTCTGCCTCAGCATTAGAAGGATAAGTAATCTAAAACAAATATCAAATAAAATACACAAGTACGATATGTATATATTATATGTGTATTAGATGTATCCTCTGTGCCTGTGAATTACCGAGGTCTCAGGGTAGACACCTGCTCCGCTGCTACTGCACTCTTATTGTCAGTGCTTTACCTCAGAGCTGTTTATGGGCTGTTCCACTTTACTCCACGTTCCCATCACGTCTCCAACGGAAACGGTTTTAAGGACACTCCTGAGCTGCCAAATCATATTTCAATTTAAGAATTAAAATAAATATTAGGTTATGGTTAGGGTTAGGGTTAGGGTTAGGGTTAAGGTTAAGGTTAGGGTTATGGTTAAGGTTAGGGTTAGGGTTAAGGTTAGGGTTAGGGTTAAGGTTAGGGTTAGGGTTAAGGTTAGGGTTAGGGTTAGGGTTAGGGTTAAGGTTAGGGTTAGGGTTAGGGTTAAGGTTAGGGTTAAGGTTAGGGTTATGGTTAAGGTTAGGGTTAGGGTTAGGGTTAAGGTTAGGGTTAGGGTTAAGGTTAGGGTTATGGTTAAGGTTAGGGTTAGGGTTAAGGTTAGGGTTAGGGTTAAGGTTAGGGTTATGGTTAAGGTTAGGGTTATGGTTAAGGTTAGGGTTATGGTTAAGGTTAGGGTTAGGGTTAAGGTTAGGGTTAGGCTTAAGGTTAGGGTTAGGGTTAGGGTTAAGGTTAGGGTTATGGTTAAGGTTAGGGTTAGGGTTAAGGTTAGGGTTAGGGTTAGGGTTATGGTTAAGGTTAGGGTTAGGGTTAGGGTTAGGGTTAGGGTTAGGGTTAAGGTTAGGGTTATGGTTAAGGTTAAGGTTAAGGTTAGGGTTAGCGTTATGGTTAAGGTTAGGGTTAGGGTTAAGGTTAGGGTTAGGGTTAGGGTTAGGGTTAGGGTTAGGGTTAGGGGTTAGGGTTAGGGTTAGGGTTAGGGTTAGGGTTATGGTTAAGGTTAGGGTTATGGTTAAGATAAGAGTCCGTTTTAGATTTTGGATAGTCGTTTTAAAGGTCAGGAGTGTCCTTATAGCCCGCCATGTCTCCAAAGCCCCTTTAGAAGGATATGACTCCATCTAGTGGTCCTACAAGCTTCCTTCAGGCCAGCCAGAAAACACTAGGTCTACACACCAAAGGAGGTTGGTGGCACCTTAATTGGGGAGGAGGAGTTCGTGGTAATAGATGGAGTGGAATCAGTGGAATGGTATCCAATACATCAAACACATGGTTTGAGGAGAGGAGAGGAAGAGCCAGTCCTCGGTTAGAGGAGGAGAAGAGCCAGTCCTTGGTTAGAGGAGAAGGAGAGCCAGTCCTTGGTTAGAGGAGAGGAAGAGCCAGTCCTCAGTTAGAGGAGATGAAGAGCCAGTCCTTGGTTAGAGGAGAGGAAGAGGAGAGGAAGAGCCAGTCCTCAGGTAGAGGAGAGGAAGAGCCAGACATTGGTTAGAGGAGACGAAGAGCAAGTCCTCGGTAAGAGGAGAGGAAGAGCCAGTCCTCGATTAGAGGAGAGGAAGAACCAGTCCTCGGTTAGAGGAGATGAAGAACCAGTCCTTGGTGAGAGGAGAGGAAGAGCCAGTCCTCAGTTAGAGGAGAGGAAGAGCCAGTCCTCGGTTAGAGGAGAGGAAAAGCCAGTCCTTGGTTAGAGGAGTGGAAGAGACTGTCCTTGGTTAGAGGAGAGGAAGAGACAGTCCTTGGTTAGAGGAGAAGAAGAGACAGTCCTTGGTTAGAGGAGAGGAAGAGGAGAGGAAGAGCCAGTCCTCAGGTAGAGGAGAGGAAGAGCCAGACATTGGTTAGAGGAGACTGAGAGCAAGTCCTCGGTAAGAGGAGAGGAAGAGCCAGTCCTCGATTAGAGGAGAGGAAGAACCAGTCCTCGGTTAGAGGAGATGAAGAACCAGTCCTTGGTGAGAGGAGAGGAAGAGCCAGTCCTCAGTTAGAGGAGAGGAAGAGCCAGTCCTCGGTTAGAGGAGAGGAAAAGCCAGTCCTTGGTTAGAGGACTGGAAGAGACTGTCCTTGGTTAGAGGAGAGGAAGAGCCAGTCCTCAGTTAGAGGAGATGAAGAGCCAGTCCTTGGTTAGAGGAGAGGAAGAGGAGAGGAAGAGCCAGTCCTCAGGTAGAGGAGAGGAAGAGCCAGACATTGGTTAGAGGAGACGAAGAGCAAGTCCTCGGTAAGAGGAGAGGAAGAGCTAGTCCTCGATTAGAGGAGAGGAAGAACCAGTCCTCGGTTAGAGGAGATGAAGAACCAGTCCTTGGTGAGAGGAGAGGAAGGGCCAGTCCTCAGTTAGAGGAGAGGAAGAGCCAGTCCTCGGTTAGAGGAGAGGAAAAGCCAGTCCTTGGTTAGAGGAGTGGAAGAGACTGTCCTTGGTTAGAGGAGAGGAAGAGACAGTCCTTGGTTAGAGGAGAAGAAGAGACAGTCCTTGGTTAGAGGAGAGGAAGAGGAGAGGAAGAGCCAGTCCTCAGGTAGAGGAGAGGAAGAGCCAGACATTGGTTAGAGGAGACGGAGAGCAAGTCCTCGGTAAGAGGAGAGGAAGAGCCAGTCCTCGATTAGAGGAGAGGAAGAACCAGTCCTCGGTTAGAGGAGATGAAGAACCAGTCCTTGGTGAGAGGAGAGGAAGAGCCAGTCCTCAGTTAGAGGAGAGGAAGAGCCAGTCCTCGGTTAGAGGAGAGGAAAAGCCAGTCCTTGGTTAGAGGACTGGAAGAGACTGTCCTTGGTTAGAGGAGAGGAAGAGACAGTCCTTGGTTAGAGGAGAAGAAGAGACAGTCCTTGGTTAGAGGAGAGGAAGAGGAGAGGAAGAGCCAGTCCCCGGTTAGAGGAGAGGAAGAGGAGAGGAAGAGCCAGTCCTCAGTTAGAGGAGAGGAAGAGGAGAGGAAGAGCCAGTACTTGGGTAGAGGAGATGAAGAGGAGAGGAAGAGTCAGTCCTCGGTTAGAGGAGAGGAAGAGCCAGTTCTCGGTAAGAGGAGAGGAAGAGCCAGTCCTCGGTTAGAGGAGAGGAAGAGCCAGTCCTTGGTTAGAGGAGAGGAAGAGGAGAGGAAGAGCCAGTCCTCGGTTACAGGAGGAGAAGAGACAGTCCGTGATTAGAGGAGAGGAAGAGACAGTCCTTGGTTAGAGGAGAGGAAGAGCCAGTCCTTGGTTAGAGGAGATGAAGAACCAGTCCTTTGTTAGAGGAGAAGAAGTGCCGGACCTTGGTTAGACAAGTGGAAGAGCCGGTCCTTGGTTAGAGGAGAGGAGGAGGAGAATAAGAGCCAGTCCTCGGTTAGAAGAGAGGAAGAGCCAGTCCTTGGTTAGAGGAGAAGTGCCAGTCCTTGGTTAGAGGAGAAGAAGAGCCAGTCCTCGGTTAGAAGAGAGGAAGAGCCAGTCCTTGGTTAGAGGAGAGGAAGAGCCAGTCCTCGGTTAGAGGAGCGGAAGAGACAGTCCTTGGTTAGAGGAGAAGAAGAGCCAGTCCTTGGTTAGAGGAGAAGAAGAGACAGTCCTTAGTTAGACGAGAGGAAGAGCCAGTCCTTGGTTAGAGGAGAGGAAGGGCCACTGTTTTGTTAGAGGAGAGGAAGGGCCAGTCCTTGGTTAGAGGAGTAGAAGAGCCAGTCCTCGGTTAGAGGAGAGGAAGAGCCAGTCCTTGGTTAGAGGAGAGGAAGAGCCAGTCCTCGGTTAGAGGAGCGGAAGAGACAGTCCTTGGTTAGAGGAGAAGAAGAGCCAGTCCTTGGTTAGAGGAGAAGAAGAGACAGTCCTTAGTTAGACGAGAGGAAGAGCCAGTCCTTGGTTAGAGGAGAGGAAGAGCCAGTACTCGATTAGAGGAGAGGAAGAGACAGTCCTTGGTTGGAGGAGTAGAAGAGCCAGTCCTTGGTTAGAGTAGAAGAAGAGACAGTCCTTGGTTAGAGGAGTGGAAGCGCCAGTCCTTGGTTAGAGGAGTGGAAGAGCCAGTCCTTGGTTAGAGGAGAGGAAGTGCCAGTCCTTGGTTAGAGGATTAGAAGAGCCAGTCCTCGGTTAGAGGAGAGGAAGAGCCAGTCCTTGTTTAGAGGAGAGGAGGAGGAGAGGAAGAGCCAGTCCTTGGCTAGAGGTAGAAGTAGAGCCAGTCGTTGGTTAGAGGAGAGGAAGAGCCAGTCGTTGGTTAGAGGAGAGGAAGAGGAGAGGAAGAGCAAGTCCTAGGTTAGAGGAGAAGAAGAGCCAGTCCTTGGTTAGAGGAGAAGAAGAGCCGGTCCTTGGTTAGAGGAGAGGAAGTGCCAGTCCTTGGTTAGAGGAGAAGAAGAGCCAGTCCTTGGTTAGAGGAGAAGAAGAGCCGGTCCTTGGTTAGAGGAGAGGAAGAGCCAGTCCTTGGTTAGAGGAGAAGAAGAGCCAGTCCTTGATTAGAGGAGTGGAAGAGACAGTCTTTGGTTAGAGGAGAGGAAGATCCAGTCCTTGGAGAGAGGAGAAGAAGAGCCAGACCTTGGTTAGAGGTGTGGAAGAGCCAGTCCTTGGTTAGAGGAGAGGAAGACCCTGTCCTCGGTTAGAGGAGAAGAAGAGCCAGTCCTTGGTTAGAGGAGTGGAAGAGCCAGTCTTTGGTTAGAGGAGAGGAAGAGCCAGTCCTTGGTGAGAGGAGAAGTAGAGCCAGTCCTTGGTTAGAGGGGTGGAAGAGCCAGTCCTTGGTTAGAGGAGAGGAAGAGCCTGTCCTCGGTAAGAGGAGAGGAAGAGCCAGTCCTTGGTTAGAGGAGCGGAAGAGCCAGTCCTCGGTTGGAGGAGCGAAAGAGCCAGTCCTTGGTTAGAGGAGCGAAAGAGCCAGTCCTTGGTTTAAGGAGAAGAAGAGGAGAGGAAGAGCCAGTCCTCGGTTAGAGGAGAGGAAGAGCCAGTCCTCGGTTAGAGGAGAGGAAGAGCCAGTCCTCGGTTAGAGGAGCGGAAGGGACCGTCCTTGGTTAGAGGAGAAGAAGAGCCAGTCCTTGGTTAGAGGAGAGGAAGAGCCACTGTTTTGTTAGAGGAGAGGAAGAGCCAGTCCTTGGTTAGAGGAGTAGAAGAGCCAGTCCTCGGTTAGAGGAGAGGAAGAGCCAGTCCTTGGTTAGAGGAGAGGAAGAGCCAGTCCTCGGTTAGAGGAGCGGAAGAGACAGTCCTTGGTTAGAGGAGAAGAAGAGCCAGTCCTTGGTTAGAGGAGAAGAAGAGACAGTCCTTAGTTAGACGAGAGGAAGAGCCAGTCCTTGGTTAGAGAGGAAGAGCCAGTACTCGATTAGAGGAGAGGAAGAGACAGTCCTTGGTTGGAGGAGTAGAAGAGCCAGTCCTTGGTTAGAGTAAAAGAAGAGGCAGTCCTTGGTTAGAGGAGTGGAAGCGCCAGTCCTTGGTTAGAGGAGTGGAAGAGCCAGTCCTTGGTTAGAGGAGAGGAAGTGCCAGTCCTTGGTTAGAGGAGTAGAAGTGCCAGTCCTCGGTTAGAGGAGAGGAAGAGCCAGTCCTTGTTTAGAGGAGAGGAGGAGGAGAGGAAGAGCCAGACCTTGGCTAGAGGTAGAAGCAGAGCCAGTCGTTGGTTAGAGGAGAGGAAGAGCCAGTCGTTGGTTAGAGGAGAGGAAGAGGAGAGGAAGAGCCAGTCCTTGGCTAGAGGTAGAAGCAGAGCCAGTCGTTGGTTAGAGGAGAGGAAGAGCCAGTCCTTGTTTAGAGGAGAGGAGGAGGAGAGGAAGAGCCAGTCCTTGGCTAGAGGTAGAAGCAGAGCCAGTCGTTGGTTAGAGGAGAGGAAGAGCCAGTCGTTGGTTAGAGGAGAGGAAGAGGAGAGGAAGAGCAAGTCCTAGGTTAGAGGAGAAGAAGAGTCAGTCCTTGGTTAGAGGAGAAGAAGAGCCGGCCCTTGGTTAGAGGAGAGGAAGAGCCAGTCCTTGGTTAGAGGAGAAGAAGAGCCAGTCCTTGGTTAGAGGAGAAGAAGAGCCGGTCCTTGGTTAGAGGAGAGGAAGAGCCAGTCCTTGGTTAGAGGAGAAGAAGAGCCAGTCCTTGGTTAGAGGAGTGGAAGAGACAGTCTTTGGTTAGAGGAGAGGAAGAGCCAGTCTTTGTTTAGAGGAGAGGAAGAGGAGAGGAAGAGCCAGTCCTTGGCTAGAGGAGAAGAAGAGCCAGTCGTTGGTTAGAGGAGAGGAAGAGCCAGTCGTTGGTTAGAGGAGAGGAAGAGGAGAGGAAGAGCCAGTCCTTGGTTAGAGGAGAAGAAGAGCCAGTCCTTGGTTAGAGCCAGTCTTTGGTTAGAGGAGAGGAAGAGGAGAGGAAGAGCCAGTCCTTGGCTAGAGGAGAAGAAAAGCCAGTCCTTGGTTAGAGGAGAGGAAGAGCCAGTCGCTGGTTAGAGGAGAAGAGGAGCCATTCCTTGGTTAGAGGAGAGGAAGGGCCAGTGTTTTGTTAGAGGAGAGGAAGAGCCAGTCCTCGGTTAGAGGAGAGGAAGAGCCAGTCCTCGGTTAGAGGAGCGGAAGGGACCGTCCTTGGTTAGAGGAGAAGAAGAGCCAGTCCTTGGTTAGAGGAGAGGAAGAGCCACTGTTTTGTTAGAGGAGAGGAAGAGCCAGTCCTTGGTTAGAGGAGTAGAAGAGCCAGTCCTCGGTTAGAGGAGAAGAAGAGCCAGTCGTTGGTTAGAGGAGAGGAAGAGCCAGTCTTTGGTTAGAAGAGAGGAAGAGGAGAGGGAGAGCCAGTCCTAGGTTAGAGGAGAAGAAGAGCCAGTCCTTGGTTAGAGCCAGTCTTTGGTTAGAGGAGAGGAAGAGGAGAGGAAGAGCCAGTCCTTGGCTAGAGGAGAAGAAAAGCCAGTCCTTGGTTAGAGGAGAGGAAGAGCCAGTCGCTGGTTAGAGGAGAAGAGGAGCCAGTCCTTGGTTAGAGGAGAGGAAGGGCCAGTGTTTTGTTAGAGGAGAGGAAGAGCCAGTCCTCGGTTAGAGGAGAGGAAGAGCCAGTCCTCGGTTAGAGGAGCGGAAGGGACCGTCCTTGGTTAGAGGAGAAGAAGAGCCAGTCCTTGGTTAGAGGAGAGGAAGAGCCACTGTTTTGTTAGAGGAGAGGAAGAGCCAGTCCTTGGTTAGAGGAGTAGAAGAGCCAGTCCTCGGTTAGAGGAGAAGAAGAGCCAGTCGTTGGTTAGAGGAGAGGAAGAGCCAGTCTTTGGTTAGAAGAGAGGAAGAGGAGAGGAGAGCCAGTCCTAGGTTAGAGGAGAAGAAGAGCCAGTCCTTGGTTAGAGGAGAAGAAGAGCCAGTCCTTGGTTAGAGGAGAGGAAGAGCCAGTCTTTGGTTAGAGGAGAGGAAGAGGAGAGGAAGAGCCAGTCCTTGGCTAGAGGAGAAGAAGAGCCAGTCGTTGGTTAGAGGAGAGGAAGAGCCAGTCGTTGGTTAGAGGAGAGGAAGAGGAGAGGAAGAGCCAGTCCTTGGTTAGAGGAGAAGAAGAGCCAGTCCTTGGTTAGAGCCAGTCTTTGGTTAGAGGAGAGGAAGAGGAGAGGAAGAGCCAGTCCTTGGCTAGAGGAGAAGAAGAGCCAGTCCTTGGTTAGAGGAGAGGAAGAGCCAGTCGCTGGTTAGAGGAGAAGAAGAGCCAGTCCTTGGTTAGAGGAGAGGAAGGGCCAGTGTTTTGTTAGAGGAGAGGAAGAGCCAGTCCTTGGTTAGAGGAGAAGAAGAGCCAGTCCTTGGTTAGAGCCAGTCTTTGGTTAGAGGAGAGGAAGAGGAGAGGAAGAGCCAGTCCTTGGCTAGAGGAGAAGAAGAGCCAGTCATTGGTTAGAGGAGAGGAAGAGCCAGTCATTGGTTAGAGGAGAAGAAGAGCCAGTCCTTGGTTAGAGGAGTGGAAGAGCCAGTCCTTGGTTAGAGGAGAGGAAGACCATGTCCTCGGTTAGAGGAGAAGAAGAGCCAGTCCTTGGTTAGAGGAGTGGAAGAGCCAGTCCTTGGTGAGAGGAGAAGTAGAGCCAGTCCTTGGTTAGAGGGGTGGAAGAGCCAGTCCTTGGTTAGAGGAGAGGAAGAGCCTGTCCTCAGTAAGAGGAGAGGAAGAGCCAGTCCTTTGTTAGAGGAGCGGAAGAGCCAGTCCTCGGTTAGAGGAGAGGAAGGGCCAGTCCTTGGTTAGAGGATAGGAAGAGCCAGTCCTTGGTTAGAGGAGAGGACGAGCCAGTCCTTGGTTAGAGGAGCGGAAGAACCAGTCCTTGGTTAGAGGAGAGGAAGAGCCAGTCATTGGTTAGAGGAGCGAAAAGAGCCAGTCCTCTGTTAGAGGAGAGGAAGAGCCAGTCCTCAGTTAGAGGAGCGGAAGAGACCGTTCTTGGTTATAGGAGAAGAAGAGGAGCGGAAGAGCCAGTCCTCGGTTAGAGGAGAGGAAGAGCCAGTCCTTGGTTAGAGGAGAGGAAGAGCCAGTCCTCGGTTAGAGGAGAGGAAGGGCCAGTCCTCGGTTAGAGGAGAAGAAGAGGAGAAGAAGAGTCAGTCCTTGGTTAGAGGAGAGGAAGAGAAGTCCTTGGTTAGAGGAGAGGAAGAGCCCGTCCTCAGTTAGAGGAGAGGAAGAGCCAGTCCTTGGTTAGAGGAGAGGAAGAGCCAGTCCTTGGTTAGAGTAGAGGAAGAGCCAGTCCTGGGTTAGAGGAGAGGAAGAGCCAGTCCTTGGTTAGAGGAGAGGAAGACACAGTCCTTGGTTAGTTGAGAGGAAGCGCCAGTCCTTGGTTAGAGGAGAAGAAGAGCCAGTCCTCGGTTAGAGGAGAGGAAGAGCCAGTCCTTGGTCAGAGGAGAAGAAGAGCCAGTCCTTGGTTTGAAGAGAAGAAGAGCCATTCCTTGCTTAGAGGAGAGGAAGAGCCAGTCCTTGGTTTAAGGAGAAGAAGAGGAGAGGAAGAGCCAGTCCTCGGTTAGAGGAGAGGAAGAGCCAGTCCTCGGTTAGAGGAGAGGAAGAGCCATTCCTCGGTTAGAGGAGCGGGAGGGACCGTCCTTGGTTAGAGGAGAAGAAGAGCCAGTCCTTGGTTAGAGGAGAGGAAGAGCCACTGTTTTGTTAGAGGAGAGGAAGAGCCAGTCCTTGGTTAGAGGAGTAGAAGAGCCAGTCCTCGGTTAGAGGAGAAGAAGAGCCAGTCCTTGGTTAGAGCCAGTCTTTGGTTAGAGGAGAGGAAGAGGAGAGGAAGAGCCAGTCCTTGGCTAGAGGAGAAGAAAAGCCAGTCCTTGGTTAGAGGAGAGGAAGAGCCAGTCGCTGGTTAGAGGAGAAGAGGAGCCAGTCCTTGGTTAGAGGAGAGGAAGGGCCAGTGTTTTGTTAGAGGAGAGGAAGAGCCAGTCCTCGGTTAGAGGAGAGGAAGAGCCAGTCCTCGGTTAGAGGAGCGGAAGGGACCGTCCTTGGTTAGAGGAGAAGAAGAGCCAGTCCTTGGTTAGAGGAGAGGAAGAGCCACTGTTTTGTTAGAGGAGAGGAAGAGCCAGTCCTTGGTTAGAGGAGTAGAAGAGCCAGTCCTCGGTTAGAGGAGAAGAAGAGCCAGTCGTTGGTTAGAGGAGAGGAAGAGCCAGTCTTTGGTTAGAAGAGAGGAAGAGGAGAGGGAGAGCCAGTCCTAGGTTAGAGGAGAAGAAGAGCCAGTCCTTGGTTAGAGGAGAAGAAGAGCCAGTCCTTGGTTAGAGGAGAGGAAGAGCCAGTCTTTGGTTAGAGGAGAGGAAGAGGAGAGGAAGAGCCAGTCCTTGGCTAGAGGAGAAGAAGAGCCAGTCGTTGGTTAGAGGAGAGGAAGAGCCAGTCGTTGGTTAGAGGAGAGGAAGAGGAGAGGAAGAGCCAGTCCTTGGTTAGAGGAGAAGAAGAGCCAGTCCTTGGTTAGAGCCAGTCTTTGGTTAGAGGAGAGGAAGAGGAGAGGAAGAGCCAGTCCTTGGCTAGAGGAGAAGAAGAGCCAGTCCTTGGTTAGAGGAGAGGAAGAGCCAGTCGCTGGTTAGAGGAGAAGAAGAGCCAGTCCTTGGTTAGAGGAGAGGAAGGGCCAGTGTTTTGTTAGAGGAGAGGAAGAGCCAGTCCTTGGTTAGAGGAGAAGAAGAGCCAGTCCTTGGTTAGAGCCAGTCTTTGGTTAGAGGAGAGGAAGAGGAGAGGAAGAGCCAGTCCTTGGCTAGAGGAGAAGAAGAGCCAGTCATTGGTTAGAGGAGAGGAAGAGCCAGTCATTGGTTAGAGGAGAAGAAGAGCCAGTCCTTGGTTAGAGGAGTGGAAGAGCCAGTCCTTGGTTAGAGGAGAGGAAGACCATGTCCTCGGTTAGAGGAGAAGAAGAGCCAGTCCTTGGTTAGAGGAGTGGAAGAGCCAGTCCTTGGTGAGAGGAGAAGTAGAGCCAGTCCTTGGTTAGAGGGGTGGAAGAGCCAGTCCTTGGTTAGAGGAGAGGAAGAGCCTGTCCTCAGTAAGAGGAGAGGAAGAGCCAGTCCTTTGTTAGAGGAGCGGAAGAGCCAGTCCTCGGTTAGAGGAGAGGAAGGGCCAGTCCTTGGTTAGAGGATAGGAAGAGCCAGTCCTTGGTTAGAGGAGAGGACGAGCCAGTCCTTGGTTAGAGGAGCGGAAGAACCAGTCCTTGGTTAGAGGAGAGGAAGAGCCAGTCATTGGTTAGAGGAGCGAAAGAGCCAGTCCTCTGTTAGAGGAGAGGAAGAGCCAGTCCTCAGTTAGAGGAGCGGAAGAGACCGTTCTTGGTTATAGGAGAAGAAGAGGAGCGGAAGAGCCAGTCCTCGGTTAGAGGAGAGGAAGAGCCAGTCCTTGGTTAGAGGAGAGGAAGAGCCAGTCCTCGGTTAGAGGAGAGGAAGGGCCAGTCCTCGGTTAGAGGAGAAGAAGAGGAGAAGAAGAGTCAGTCCTTGGTTAGAGGAGAGGAAGAGAAGTCCTTGGTTAGAGGAGAGGAAGAGCCCGTCCTCAGTTAGAGGAGAGGAAGAGCCAGTCCTTGGTTAGAGGAGAGGAAGAGCCAGTCCTTGGTTAGAGTAGAGGAAGAGCCAGTCCTGGGTTAGAGGAGAGGAAGAGCCAGTCCTTGGTTAGAGGAGAGGAAGACACAGTCCTTGGTTAGTTGAGAGGAAGCGCCAGTCCTTGGTTAGAGGAGAAGAAGAGCCAGTCCTCGGTTAGAGGAGAGGAAGAGCCAGTCCTTGGTCAGAGGAGAAGAAGAGCCAGTCCTTGGTTTGAAGAGAAGAAGAGCCATTCCTTGCTTAGAGGAGAGGAAGAGCCAGTCCTTGGTTTAAGGAGAAGAAGAGGAGAGGAAGAGCCAGTCCTCGGTTAGAGGAGAGGAAGAGCCAGTCCTCGGTTAGAGGAGAGGAAGAGCCATTCCTCGGTTAGAGGAGCGGGAGGGACCGTCCTTGGTTAGAGGAGAAGAAGAGCCAGTCCTTGGTTAGAGGAGAGGAAGAGCCACTGTTTTGTTAGAGGAGAGGAAGAGCCAGTCCTTGGTTAGAGGAGTAGAAGAGCCAGTCCTCGGTTAGAGGAGAGGAAGAGCCAGTCCTTGGTTAGAGGAGAGGAAGAGCCAGTCCTCGGTTAGAGGAGCGGAAGAGACAGTCCTTGGTTAGAGGAGAAGAAGATCCAGTCCTTGGTTAGAGGAGAAGAAGAGACAGTCCTTAGTTAGACGAGAGGAAGAGCCAGTCCTTGCTTAGAGGAGAGGAAGAGCCAGTACTCGATTAGAGGAGAGGAAGAGACAGTCCTTGGTTGAAGGAGTAGAAGAGCCAGTCCTTGGTTAGAGTAGAAGAAGAGACAGTCCTTGGTTAGAGGAGTGGAAGCGCCAGTCCTTGGTTAGAGGAGTGGAAGAGCCAGTCCTTGGTTAGAGGAGAGGAAGTGCCAGTCCTTGGTTAGAGGAGTAGAAGAGCCAGTCCTCGGTTAGAGGAGAGGAAGAGCCAGTCCTTGTTTAGAGGAGAGGAGGAGGAGAGGAAGAGCCAGTCCTTGGCTAGAGGTAGAAGAAGAGCCAGTCGTTGGTTAGAGGAGAGGAAGAGCCAGTCGTTGGTTAGAGGAGAGGAAGAGGAGAGGAAGAGCAAGTCCTAGGTTAGAGGAGAAGAAGAGCCAGTCCTTGGTTAGAGGAGAAGAAGAGCCGGTCCTTGGTTAGAGGAGAGGAAGAGCCAGTCCTTGGTTAGAGGAGAAGAAGAGCCAGTCCTTGGTTAGAGGAGAAGAAGAGCCGGTCCTTGGTTTGAGGAGAGGAAGAGCCAGTCCTTGGTTAGAGGAGAAGAAGAGCCAGTCCTTGGTTAGAGGAGTGGAAGAGACAGTCTTTGGTTAGAGGAGAGGAAGATCCAGTCCTTGGAGAGAGGAGAAGAAGAGCCAGACCTTGGTTAGAGGTGTGGAAGAGCCAGTCCTTGGTTAGAGGAGAGGAAGACCCTGTCCTCGGTTAGAGGAGAAGAAGAGCCAGTCCTTGGTTAGAGGAGTGGAAGAGCCAGTCTTTGGTTAGAGGAGAGGAAGAGCCAGTCCTTGGTGAGAGGAGAAGTAGAGCCAGTCCTTGGTTAGAGGGGTGGAAGAGCCAGTCCTTGGTTAGAGGAGAGGAAGAGCCTGTCCTTGGTAAGAGGAGAGGAAGAGCCAGTCCTTGGTTAGAGGAGAGGAAGAGCCAGTCCTCGGTTGAAGGAGCGAAAGAGCCAGTCCTTGGTTAGAGGAGCAAAAGAGCCAGTCCTTGGTTAAAGGAGAAGAAGAGGAGAGGAAGAGCCAGTCCTCGGTTAGAGGAGAGGAAGAGCCAGTCCTCGGTTAGAGGAGCGGAAGGGAC
Organism: Oncorhynchus masou masou; assembly: GCF_036934945.1. Lineage (NCBI taxonomy): Eukaryota > Metazoa > Chordata > Actinopteri > Salmoniformes > Salmonidae > Oncorhynchus > Oncorhynchus masou. The sequence continues at coordinate 47,153 of NW_027008969.1, forward strand.
CGTCCTTGGTTAGAGGAGAAGAAGAGCCAGTCCTTGGTTAGAGGAGAGGAAGAGCCACTGTTTTGTTAGAGGAGAGGAAGAGCCAGTCCTTGGTTAGAGGAGTAGAAGAGCCAGTCCTCGGTTAGAGGAGAAGAAGAGCCAGTCGTTGGTTAGAGGAGAGGAAGAGCCAGTCTTTGGTTAGAAAGAGGAAGAGGAGAGGGAGAGCCAGTCCTAGGTTAGAGGAGAAGAAGAGCCAGTCCTTGGTTAGAGGAGAAGAAGAGCCAGTCCTTGGTTAGAGGAGAGGAAGAGCCAGTCTTTGGTTAGAGGAGAGGAAGAGGAGAGGAAGAGCAAGTCCTTGGCTAGAGGAGAAGAAGAGCCAGTCGTTGGTTAGAGGAGAGGAAGAGCCAGTCGTTGGTTAGAGGAGAGGAAGAGGAGAGGAAGAGCCAGTCCTTTGTTAGAGGAGAAGAAGATCCAGTCCTTGGTTAGAGCCAGTCTTTGGTTAGAGGAGAGGAAGAGGAGAGGAAGAGCCAGTCCTTGGCTAGAGGAGAAGAAGAGCCAGTCCTTGGTTAGAGGAGAGGAAGAGCCAGTCGCTGGTTAGAGGAGAAGAAGAGCCAGTCCTTGGTTAGAGGAGAGGAAGGGCCAGTGTTTTGTTAGAGGAGAGGAAGAGCCAGTCCTTGGTTAGAGGAGAAGAAGAGCCAGTCCTTGGTTAGAGCCAGTCTTTGGTTAGAGGAGAGGAAGAGGAGAGGAAGAGCCAGTCCTTGGCTAGAGGAGAAGAAGAGCCAGTCCTTGGTTAGAGGAGAGGAAGAGCCAGTTGTTGGTTAGAGGAGAAGAAGAGCCAGTCCTTGGTTAGAGGAGTGGAAGAGCCAGTCCTTGGTTAGAGGAGAGGAAGACCATGTCCTCGGTTAGAGGAGAAGAAGAGCCAGTCCTTGGTTAGAGGAGTGGAAGAGCCAGTCCTTGGTGAGAGGAGAAGTAGAGCCAGTCCTTGGTTAGAGGGGTGGAAGAGCCAGTCCTTGGTTAAAGGAGAGGAAGAGCCTGTCCTCAGTAAGAGGAGAGGAAGAGTCAGTCCTTTGTTAGAGGAGCGGAAGAGCCAGTCCTTGGTTAGAGGAGCGGAAGAACCAGTCCTTGGTTAGAGGAGAGGAAGAGCCAGTCATTGGTTAGAGGAGCGAAAGAGCCAGTCCTCTGTTAGAGGAGAGGAAGAGCCAGTCCTCAGTTAGAGGAGCGGAAGAGACCGTTCTTGGTTATAGGAGAAGAAGAGGAGCGGAAGAGCCAGTCCTCGGTTAGAGGAGAGGAAGTGTCAGTCCTTGGTTAGAGGAGAGGAAGAGCTAGTCCTCGGTTAGAGGAGAGGAAGGGCCAGTCCTCGGTTAGAGGAGAAGAAGAGGAGAAGAAGAGTCAGTCCTTGGTTAGAGGAGAGGAAGAGAAGTCCTTGGTTAGAGGAGAGGAAGAGCCAGTCCTTGGTTAGAGTAGAGAAAGAGCCAGTCCTGGGTTAGAGGAGAGGAAGAGCCAGTCCTTGGTTAGAGGAGAGGAAGACACAGTCCTTGGTTAGTTGAGAGGAAGCGCCAGTCCTTGGTTAGAGGAGAAGAAGAGCCAGTCCTCGGTTAGAGGAGAGGAAGAGCCAGTCCTTGGTCAGAGGAGAAGAAGAGCCAGTCCTTGGTTTGAAGAGAAGAAGAGCCATTCCTTGCTTAGAGGAGAGGAAGAGCCAGTCCTTGGTTAGAGGAGAAGAAGAGCCAGTCCTCGGTTAGGGTAGAGGAAGAGCCAGTCCTTGGTTATAGGAGAGGAAGAGGAGAAGAAGAGGCAGTCCTCAGTTAGAGTAGAAGAAGAGCCAGTCCTCGGTTAGAAGAGAAGAAGAGCCGGTCCTTGGTTAGAGGAGAAGAAGAGCCAGTCCTTGGTTAGAAGCGAAGAAGCGCCAGTCCTTGGTTAGAGGAGAGGAAGAGCCAGTCCTTGGTTAGAGGAGAAGAAGAGCCAGTCCTTGGTTAGAGGAGAAGAAGAGCCAGTCCTTGGTTAGAGGAGAGGAAGGGCCAGTCCTTGGTTAGAGGAGAGGAAGAGCAGAAGAAGATGCAGTTCTCAGTTAGAGGAGAAGAAGAGCCAGTCCTCGGTTAGAGGAGAAGAAGAACCTGTCCTTGGTTAGAGGAGAGAAGAGCCAGTCCTTGGCTAGAGGAGAAGAAGAGCCAGTCCTTGGTTAGAGGAGAAGAAGAGCCAGTCCTCGGTTAGAGGAGAGGAAGAGCCAGTCCTTGGTTATAGGAGAGGAAGATGAGAAGAAGAGGTAGTCCTCAGTTAGAGGAGAAGAAGGCCAGTCCTCGGTAAGAGGAGAAGAAGAGCCAGTCCTTGGTTAGAGGAGAAGAAGAGCCGGTCCTTGGTTAGAAGAGAAGAAGGGCCAGTCCTTGGTTAGAGGAGAGGAAGAGACAGTCCTTGGTTAGAGTAGAAGAAGATCCAGTCCTTGGTTAGGGGAGAAGAAGAGACAGTCCTTGGTTAGATGAGAGGAAGAGCCAGTCCTTGGTTAGAGGAGAGGAAGAGGAGAAGAAGAGGCAGTTCTCAGTTAGAGGAGAAGAAGAGCCAGTCCTCGGTTAGAGGAGAAGAAGAGCCAGTCCTTAGTTAGAGGAGAGAAGAGCCAGTCCTTGGCTAGAGGAGAAGAAGAGCAAGTCCTCAGTTAGAAGAGAGGAAGAGCCAGTCATTGGTTAGAGGAGAGGAAGAGGAGAAGAAGAGCCAGTCCTCAGTAAGAGGACAAGAAGAGCCAGTCCTCAGTTAGAGGAGAGGAAGAGCCTGTCCTCGGTTAGAGGAGAGGAAGAGACAGTACTCGGTTAGAGGAGAAGAAGAGCCAGTCCTTGGTTAGAGGAGAGGAAGAGCCAGTCCTTGGTTAGAGGAGAGGAAGAGCCAGTCCTCGGTTAGAGGAGAGGAAGGGCCAGTCCTCGGTTAGAGGAGAGGAAGAGCCAGTCCTCAGTTAGAGGAGAGGAAGTGGGGGAAGAAATCAATTTTCATGGGTTAACACTGTAATGAAAGGGAACATCTGCTGGGACATGTAATCTTTGTAAGCTTATTATTATCATAATGCCACAATAAATTTGCCTCTGTCGTATTAATTTGCTCTACTTTTGTCAATTCTAATGTAGTTGTCTCTGTCGTATCTATTTGGGCAGATTACGGCGTGTGAAGAAACAATGGCTGAGGCCTGGTTGGGGCTTTGCTTCTGTAGTCATAGCATTTACCACCTCTGTCAGGCCTTATGTGACAGGCCAATTTACACACTTATTAAGCCTATGACACACTTTTTGAAATAATCGTATTAGAGTTTTTTAGGTGAAAATGTGTCTGATTTTTGGACCGGGCGGAGAGGAAGTCCTTGATTCAGTATAAAAGACACCTTTCACTGTCCTGTAATAGAGGCCTTTCACTGTCCTGTAATAGAGGCCTTTCACTGTGCTGTAATAGAGGCCTTTCACTGTCCTGTAATAGAGGCCTTTCACTGTCCTGCAATAGAGGCCTTTCACTGTCCTGTAATAGAAGCCTTTCACTGTCCTGTAATAGAGGCCTTTCACTGTCATGTAATAGAGGCCTTTCACTGTCCTGTAATAGAGGCCTTTCACTGTGGTGTAATAGAGGCCTTTCACTGTCCTGCAATAGAGACCTTTCACTGTCCTGTAATAGAGGCCTTTCACTGTGCTGTAATAGAGGCCTTTCACTGTCCTGTAATAGAGGCCTTTCACTGTCCTGTAATAGAGGCCTTTCACTCTCCTGTAATAGAGGCCTTTCACTGTCCTGTAATAGAAGCCTTTCACTGTCCTGTAATAGAGGCCTTTCACTGTCCTGTAATAGAGGCCTTTCACTGTCCTGCAATAGAGGCCTTTCACTGTCCTGTAATAGAGGCCTTTCACTGTCCTGTAATAGAGGCCTTTCACTGTCCTGCAATAGAGGCCTTTCACTGTCCTGTAATAGAGGCCTTTCAATGTCCTGTAATAGAGGCCTTTCACTGTCCTGTAATAGAGGCCTTTCACTGTCCTGTAATAGAGGCCTTTCACTGTGCTGTAATAGAGGCCTTTCACTGTGGTGTAATAGAGGCCTTTCACTGTCCTGTAATAGAGGCCTTTCACTCTCCTGTAATAGAGGCCTTTCACTGTCCTGCAATAGAGGCCTTTCACTGTCCTGCAATAGAGGCCTTTCACTGTCCTGCAATAGAGGCCTTTCACTGTCCTGTAATAGAGGCCTTTCACTGTCCTGCAATAGAGGCCTTTCACTGTCCTGTAATAGAGGCCTTTCAATGTCCTGTAATAGAGGCCTTTCACTGTCCTGTAATAGAGGCCTTTCACTGTCCTGTAATAGAGGCCTTTCACTGTCCTGTAATAGAGGCCTTTCACTGTGGTGTAATAGAGGCCTTTCACTGTCCTGTAATAGAGGCCTTTCACTGTCCTGTAATAGAGGCCTTTCACTCTCCTGTAATAGAGGCCTTTCACTGTCCTGTAATAGAGGCCTTTCACTGTCCTGTAATAGAGGCCTTTCACTGTCCTGTAATAGAGGCCTTTCACTCTCCTGTAATAGAGGCCTTTCACTGTCCTGTAATAGAGGCCTTTCACTGTCCTGTAATAGAGGCCTTTCACTGTCCTGTAATAGAGGCCTTTCACTGTGGTGTAATAGAGGCCTTTCACTGTCCTGTAATAGAGGCCTTTCACTGTCCTGTAATAGAGGCCTTTCACTCTCCTGTAATAGAGGCCTTTCACTGTCCTGTAATAGAGGCCTTTCACTGTGGTGTAATAGAGGCCTTTCACTGTCCTGTAATAGAGGCCTTTCACTGTCCTGTAATAGAGGCCTTTCACTCTCCTGTAATAGAGGCCTTTCACTGTCCTGTAATAGAGGCCTTTCACTGTCCTGTAATAGAGGCCTTTCACTGTCCTGTAATAGAGGCCTTTCACTGTGCTGTAATAGAGGCCTCACACAGACATAACTTCTGATATCTCAGTCTCTTGCTGCCTCTCACCTCCTCGCTCAGCGCCAGGCAGCAGGTGGTGAAGAGGCCTGTCCAGGCAGCAGGTGGTGAAGAGGCCTGTCCAGACAGCAGGGGATGAAGAGGCCTGTCCAGGCAGCAGGTGGTGAAGAGGCCTGTCCAGGCAGCAGGTGGTGAAGAGGCCTGTCCAGGCAGAAGGGGGTGAAGAGGCCTGTCCAGACAGCAGGTGGTGAAGAGGCCTGTCCAGGCAGCAGGGGGTGAAGAGGCCTGTCCAGGCAGCAGGTGGTGAAGAGGCCTGTCCAGGCAGCAGGTTGTGAAGAGGCCTGTCCAGGCAGCAGGTGGTGAAGAGGCCTGTCCAGGCAGCAGGTGGTGAAGAGGCCTGTCCAGGCAGCAGGGGGTGAAGAGGCCTGTCCAGGCATCAGGTGGTGAAGAGGCCTGTCCAGGCAGCAGGGGGTGAAGACGAGAGTAGACTGTATCTCTCATGGCTGGGGAAAGCAGAGGAGAGTGGACTGTATCTACCATGACTGGGGAAAGCAGAGGAGAGTGGACTGTATCTCCCATGGCTGGGGAAAGCAGAGGAGAGTGGACTGTATCTCCCATGGCTGGGGAAAGCAGGGGAGAGTGGACTGTATCTCCCATGGCTGGGGAAAGCAGGGAGAGTGGACTGTATCTCCCATGGCTGGGGAAAGCAGAGGAGAGTGGACTGTATCTCCCATGGCTGGGGAAAGCAGAGGAGAGTGGACTGTATCTCCCATGGCTGGGGAAAGCAGGGGAGAGTGGACTGTATCTCCCATGGCTGGGGAAAGCAGGGGAGAGTGGACTGTATCTCCCATGGCTGGGGAAAGTGGACTGTATCTCCCATGGCAGGGGAGAGTGGACTGTATCTCCCATGGCTGGGGAAAGCAGAGGAGAGTGGACTGTATCTCCCATGGCTGGGGAAAGCAGAGGAGAGTGGACTGTATCTCCCATGGCTGGGGAAAGCAGAGGAGAGTGGACTGTATCTCTCATGGCTGGGGAAAGCAGGGAGAGTGGACTGTATCTCCCATGGCTGGGGAAAGCAGGGGAGAGTGGACTGTATCTCCCATGGCTGGGGAAAGCAGGGGAGAGTGGACTGTATCTCCCATGGCTGGGGAAAGCAGGGGAGAGTGGACTGTATCTCCCATGGCTGGGGAAAGTGGACTGTATCTACCATGGCTGGGGAAAGCAGGGGAGAGTGGACTGTATCTCCCATGGCTGGGGAAAGCAGGGAGAGTGGACTGTATCTACCATGGCTGGGGAATGCAGGGGAGAGTGGACTGTATCTCCCATGGCTGGGGAAAGCAGAGGAGAGTGGACTGTATCTCCCATGGCTGGGGAGAGTGGACTGTATCTACCATGGCTGGGGAAAGCAGGGGAGAGTGGACTGTATCTCCCATGGCTGGGGAAAGTGGACTGTATCTCCCATGGCTGGGGAGAGTGGACTGTATCTACCATGGCTGGGGAAAGCAGTGGAGAGTGGACTGTATCTCCCATGGCTGGGGAAAGCAGTGGAGAGTGGACTGTATCTCCCATGGCTGGGGAAAGCAGAGGAGAGTGGACTGTATCTCCCATGGCTGGGGAAAGCAGGGTGAGTGGACTGTATCTCCCATGGCTGGGGAGAGTGGACTGTATCTCCCATGGCAGGGGAGAGTGGACTGTATCTCCCATGGCTGGGGAAAGCAGGGGAGAGTGGACTGTATCTCCCATGGCTGGGGAGAGTGGACTGTATCTCCCATGGCTGGGGAAAGCAGGGGAGAGTGGACTGTATCTCCCATGGCTGGGGAAAGCAGAGGAGAGTGGACTGTATCTCCCATGGCTGGGGAAAGCAGGGGAGAGTGGACTGTATCTACCATGGCTGGGGAATGCAGGGGAGAGTGGACTGTATCTCCCATGGCTGGGGAGAGTGGACTGTATCTACCATGGCTGGGGAAAGCAGGGGAGAGTGGACTGTATCTCCCATGGCTGGGAAAGTGGACTGTATCTCCCATGGCTGGGGAGAGTGGACTGTATCTACCATGGCTGGGGAAAGCAGTGGAGAGTGGACTGTATCTCCCATGGCTGGGGAAAGCAGTGGAGAGTGGACTGTATCTCCCATGGCTGGGGAAAGCAGAGGAGAGTGGACTGTATCTCCCATGGCTGGGGAAAGCAGGGTGAGTGGACTGTATCTCCCATGGCTGGGGAGAGTGGACTGTATCTCCCATGGCAGGGGAGAGTGGACTGTATCTCCCATGGCTGGGGAAAGCAGTGGAGAGTGGACTGTATCTCCCATGGCTGGGGAGAGTGGACTGTATCTCCCATGGCTGGGGAAAGCAGGGGGGGAGTATCTCCATGGCTGGGGAAAAAGAGGGACTGTATCTCCCATGGCTGGGGAAAGCAGAGGGAGAGTGGACTGTATCTCCCATGGCTGGGGAAAGCAGGGAGAGTGGACTGTATCTCCCATGGCTGGGGAAAGCAGAGGAGGAGAGTGGACTGTATCTCCATGGCATGGCTGGGGAAAGCAGGGTGAGTGGACTGTATCTCCCATGGCTGGGGAAAGCAGGGGAGAGTGGACTGTATCTCCATGGCTGGGGAAAGCAGGGGAGAGTGGACTGTATCTCCCATGGCTGGGGAAAGCAGGGTGAGTGGACTGTATCTCCCATGGCTGGGGAAAGCAGGGGAGAGTGGACTGTATCTCCCATGGCAGGGGAGAGTGGACTGTATCTCCCATGGCTGGGGAAAGCAGGGGAGAGTGGACTGTATCTCCCATGGCTGGGGAAAGCAGGGGAGAGTGGACTGTATCTCCCATGGCTGGGGAAAGCAGGTGGGAGTGGACTGTATCTCCCATGGCTGGGGAAAGCAGAGGAGAGTGGACTGTATCTCTCATGGCTGGGGAAAGCAGGTGGGAGTGGACTGTATCTCCCATGGCTGGGGAAAGCAGAGGAGAGTGGACTGTATCTCCCATGGCTGGGGAAAGCAGGGGAGAGTGGACTGTATCTCCCATGGCTGGGGAAAGTGGACTGTATCTCCCATGGCAGGGGAGAGTGGACTGTATCTCCCATGGCTGGGGAAAGCAGAGGAGAGTGGACTGTATCTCTCATGGCTGGGGAAAGCAGGGAGAGTGGACTGTATCTCCCATGGCTGGGGAAAGGAGAGGAGAGTGGACTGTATCTCCCATGGCTGGGGAAAGCAGGGGAGAGTGGACTGTATCTCTCATGGCTGGGGAAAGCAGAGGAGAGTGGACTGTATCTCCCATGGCTGGGGAAAGCAGGGGAGAGTGGACTGTATCTCCCATGGCTGGGGAAAGCAGGGGAGAGTGGACTGTATCTCTCATGGCTGGGGAAAGCAGAGGAGAGTGGACTGTATCTCCCATGGCTGGGGAAAGCAGGGGAGAGTGGACTGTATCTCCCATGGCTGGGGAAAGCAGGGGAGAGTGGACTGTATCTCCCATGGCTGGGGAAAGCAGGGGAGAGTGGACTGTATCTCCCATGGCTGGGGAAAGCAGGGGAGAGTGGACTGTATCTCCCATGGCTGGGGAAAGGAGTGGAGAGTGGACTGTATCTCCCATGGCTGGGGAAAGCAGGGGAGAGTGGACTGTATCTCCCATGGCTGGGGAAAGCAGGGAGAGTGGACTGTATCTCTCATGGCTGGGGAAAGCAGGAGAGTGGACTGTATCTCCCATGGCTGGGGAAAGCAGGGGAGAGTGGACTGTATCTCCCATGGCTGGGGAAAGCAGGGGAGAGTGGACTGTATCTCCCATGGCTGGGGAAAGCAGGGGAGAGTGGACTGTATCTCCCATGGCTGGGGAAAGCAGGGGAGAGTGGACTGTATCTCCCATGGCTGGGGAGAGTGGACTGTATCTACCATGGCTGGGGAAAGCAGGGGAGAGTGGACTGAATCTCCCATGGCTGGGGAGAGTGGACTGTATCTACCATGGCTGGGGAAAGCAGGGGAGAGTGGACTGAATCTCCCATGGCTGGGGAAAGCAGGGGAGAGTGGACTGAATCTCCCATGGCTGGGGAAAGTGGACTGTATCTCCCATGGCTGGGGAAAGCAGAGGAGAGTGGACTGTATCTCCCATGGCTGGGGAAAGCAGGGAGAGTGGACTGTATCTCCCATGGCTGGGGAAAGCAGGGAGAGTGGACTGTATCTCCCATGGCTGGGGAAAGCAGGGAGAGTAGACTGTATCTCTCATGGCTGGGGAAAGCAGAGGAGAGTGGACTGTATCTCCCATGGCCGGGGAAAGCAGGGGAGAGTGGACTGTATCTCCCATGGCTGGGGAAAGCAGGGGAGAGTGGACTGTATCTCCCATGGCTGGTGAAAGCAGGGGAGAGTGGACTGTATCTCCCATGGCTGGGGAAAGCAGGGAGAGTGGACTGTATCTCCCATGGCTGGGGAAAGCAGGGTGAGTGGACTGTATCTCCCATGGCTGGGGAAAGCAGGGTGAGTGGACTGTATCTCCCATGGCTGGGGAAAGCAGGGTGAGTGGACTGTATCTCCCATGGCTGGGGAAAGCAGGGGAGAGTGGACTGTATCTCCCATGGCAGGGGAGAGTGGACTGTATCTCCCATGGCTGGGGAAAGCAGAGGAGAGTGGACTGTATCTCCCATGGCTGGGGAAAGCAGAGGAGAGTGGACTGTTTCTCCCATGGCTGGGGAAAGCAGGGGAGAGTGGACTGTATCTCCCATGGCTGGGGAAAGCAGGGTGAGTGGACTGTATCTCCCATGGCTGGGGAAAGCAGGGAGAGTGGACTGTATCTCCCATGGCTGGGGAAAGCAGTGGAGAGTGGACTGTATCTCTCATGGCTGGGGAAAGCAGAGGAGAGTGGACTGTATCTCCCATGGCTGGGGAAAGCAGGGAGAGTGGACTGTATCTCCCATGGCTGGGGAAAGCAGAGGAGAGTGGACTGTATCTCCCATGGCTGGGGAATGCAGGGGAGAGTGGACTGTATCTCCCATGGCTGGGGAAAGCAGAGGAGAGTGGACTGTATCTCCCATGGCTGGGGAAAGCAGGGAGAGTGGACTGTATCTCCCATGGCTGGGGAAAGCAGGGAGAGTGGACTGTATCTCCCATGGCTGGGGAAAGTAGAGGAGAGTGGACTGTATCTCCCATGGCTGGGGAAAGCAGGGAGAGTGGACTGTATCTCCCATGGCTGGGGAGAGTGGACTGTATTTCCCATGGCTGGGGAGAGTGGACTGTATCTCCCATGGCTGGGGAAAGCAGAGGAGAGTGGACTGTATCTCCCATGGCTGGGGAAAGCAGGGGAGAGTGGACTGTATCTCCCATGGCTGGGGAAAGCAGGGGAGAGTGGACTGTATCTCCCATGGCTGGGGAAAGCAGGGGAGAGTGGACTGTATCTCCCATGGCTGGGGAAAGCAGAGGAGAGTGGACTGTATCTCCCATGGCTGGGGAAAGCAGAGGAGAGTGGACTGTATCTCCCATGGCTGGGGAAAGCAGGGGAGAGTGGACTGTATCTCCCATGGCTGGGGAGAGTGGACTGTATCTCCCATGGCTGGGGAAAGCAGTGGAGAGTGGACTGTATCTCCCATGGCTGGGGAGAGTGGACTGTATCTCCCATGGTTGGGGAGAGTGGACTGTATCTCCCATGGCTGGGGAGAGTGGACTGTATCTCCCATGGCTGGGGAAAGCAGAGGAGAGTGGACTGTATCTCCAATGGCTGGGGAAAGCAGAGGAGAGTGGACTGTATCTCCCATGGCTGGGGAAAGCAGAGGAGAGTGGACTGTATCTCCAATGGCTGGGGAAAGCAGAGGAGAGTGGACTGTATCTCCCATGGCTGGGGAAAGCAGAGGAGAGTGGACTGTATCTCCAATGGCTGGGGAAAGCAGAGGAGAGTGGACTGTATCTCCCATGGCTGGGGAAAGCAGGGGAGAGTGGACTGTATCTCCCATGGCTGGGGAAAGCAGGGGAGAGTGGACTGTATCTCCCATGGCTGGGGAGAGTGGACTGTATCTACCATGGCTGGGGAAAGCAGAGGAGAGTGGACTGTATCTCCCATGGCTGGGGAAAGCAGAGGAGAGTGGACTGTATCTCCCATGGCTGGGGAAAGCAGGGGAGAGTGGACTGTATCTCCCATGGCTGGGGAAAGCAGGGGAGAGTGGACTGTATCTCCTAGCTGTCCGTTACATTAGTGGTCACTTCTCCCCCTTTCCCCAGCCAGTATCAAATAGTGGTGGTTTTATCCAAGATTACCCCAAGATTTATCCAAGATTTTTATTTCTGTCGGCCCAACATACAAAGAATCTCGGTGGCTGTATCGACTCCAACAGGATATCCCGAAAGAGTCATGTTTCCGTGAAACAAAGAATGTTACAATCCTTGATGTCTCTCTGGAAAACAACTCTTGTCCTAATTTCGTTAACCTTGTTATTTAGAGACTGGACATTAGTGAGTAATATACTCGTAAGCTGTGGGTGGTGTGCGCTTCTACCAAGTCTGACCATAAGGCCGTTTTGTCTTCCTCTTCTGTGGTGACGTGGTTTTGGGCCTCTGGAATCAGTTCAAATGCCTTGGGTGGTTCGGACAAAGGATGTATGTAAAAACAAGATTTTTGTGGCTAACAATGTAAGAAATAATACTAAAAAACTGCAAAGGTTTTCTAAGGACTAGAAGCAAGGCTGCCCTTCCTGTCAGCGCCATCTTGCAATTGATTTTATTTTATAATTAATATATAATAAAAAGGGGCCTGGCCTAAATCATGAAAAACAGACGCAGACCATTAATCCTCCTCCACTAAACTTTAAAGATGGCACTACTGTATACATTCGGGCAGGTAGTGTTCTCCTGGCACCCAGATTTGTCCGTCGGACTACAAAATGGTGAAGCGTGATTCATTACTCCATAGAACACGTTTCCACCGCTCCAGAGTTCAATGGAGTTTTTACACCACTCCAGCCGACGCTTGGCATTGCACATGGAGATCTTAGGTTTGTGTGCGACTGCGCGGCCACGGAAACCCATTTCATGAAGCTCCCGATGAACAGTTATTGTGCTGACGTTACTTCCAGAGGCTGTTTGGAACAAGGTACAAGGTAGTGAGTGTTTCAACTGAGGTCAGATGATTTTTACGTGCCTCAGCACTCAGCTGTTCCGTTCTTTGAGGTTGTGTGGCCTACAACGCCACGGCTGAGCCGTTGTTGATCATAGACTTTTCCACTTCACAATAGCAGCACTTACAGTTGACCGAGGCAGCTCGAGCTGACTTGCTGGAAAGGGGGCAGTGCCACTTTGAAAGTCACTGAGCTCTTCAGCAAGGCTATTCTACTGCCAATGTCTGTCTCAGGAGATTGCATCAGATTGCATGTCTGCATGCTCAATTTTACACACCTGTCAGCAGTGGGTGGGACTGAGATAGCCAAATCCACTAATGTGAATGGGTGTCCACATACTTCTGTATATATAGTGTATATAGTTTCACCTTCATGCTACAAATAGTGTCATACTGATGACATTTTTTAATTGTCCTAACGCTCGTAAAATGTGCAATTCTTCCATACACATAGTTTGTTGTCTGGCAGCGATGCTGCTGTTTTGGGGATTGATACTTTGCTCACTGCCTGTAATAACGATTGTCTTAACATCATGCACACTCTGGCGGTTAACCAGCCGTCAATGTCTCACAGGCAAAATATCAAGCACGTTAAACACCGCTGGTTGGCCAGCAGGGTGGAAAACCTGCTGGGTAAGGTTGTTGTGGAGGTCCTGGCCTGGTTCTGGGGTAGCTGTCAACCTAATCATTATCCTTATGACCTATATATACTCCCTACTGCCTGTACCCTATATATATACTCCCTACTACCTATACCCTATATATATACTCCCTACTATCTATACCCTATATGTATACTCCCTACTACCTATACCCTATATATATACTCCCTACTACCTATACACTATATATATACTCCCTACTGCCTGTACACTATATATATACTCCCTACTACCTATACACTATATATATACTCCCTACTACCTATACACTATATATATACTCCCTACTACCTATACCCTGTATATATACTCCCTACTACCTATACCCTGTATATATACTCCCTACTACCTATACACTATATATATAGAGTTGCACCCCTTCGAGAGTTGCACCCCTTCTGAAAAAACCTACACTCGATCCCTCCGATGTCAACAACTACAGACCAGTATCCCTTCTTTCTTTTCTCTCCAAAACTCTTGAACGTGCCGTCCTTGGCCAGCTCTCCCGCTATCTCTCTCAGAATGACCTTCTTGATCCAAATCAGTCAGGTTTCAAGACTAGTCATTCAACTGAGACTGCTCTTCTCTGTATCACGGAGGCGCTCCGCACTGCTAAAGCTAACTCTCTCTCCTCTGCTCTCATCCTTCTAGACCTATCGGCTGCCTTCGATACTGTGAACCATCAGATCCTCCTCTCCACCCTCTCCGAGTTGGGCATCTCCGGCGCGGCCCACGCTTGGATTGCGTCCTACCTGACAGGTCGCTCCTACCAGGTGGCGTGGCGAGAATCTGTCTCCCGCCACGCGCTCTCACCACTGGTGTCCCCCAGGGCTCTGTTCTAGGCCCTCTCTCCTATTCTCGCTATACACCAAGTCACTTGGCTCTGTCATAACCTCACATGGTCTCTCCTATCATTGCTATGCAGACGACACACAATTAATCTTCTCCTTTCCCCCTTCTGATGACCAGGTGGCGAATCGCATCTCTGCATGTCTGGCAGACATATCAGTGTGGATGACGGATCACCACCTCAAGCTGAACCTCGGCAAGACGGAGCTGCTCTTCCTCCCGGGGAAGGACTGCCCGTTCCATGATCTCGCCATCACGGTTGACAACTCCATTGTGTCCTCCTCCCAGAGCGCTAAGAACCTTGGCGTGATCCTGGACAACACCCTGTCGTTCTCAACCAACATCATGGCGGTGGCCCGTTCCTGTAGGTTCATGCTCTACAACATCCGCAGAGTACGACCCTGCCTCACACAGGAAGCGGCGCAGGTCCTAATCCAGGCACTTGTCATCTCCCCGTCTGGATTACTGCAACTCGCTGTTGGCTGGGCTCCCTGCCTGTGCCATTAAACCCCTACAACTCATCCAGAACGCCGCAGCCCGTCTGGTGTTCAACCTTCCCAAGTTCTCTCACGTCACCCCGCTCCTCCGCTCTCTCCACTGGCTTCCAGTTGAAGCTCGCATCCGCTACAAGACCATGGTGCTTGCCTACGGAGCTGTGAGGGGAACGGCACCGCAGTACCTCCAGGCTCTGATCAGGCCCTACACCCAAGCAAGGGCACTGCGTTCATCCACCTCTGGCCTGCTCGCCTCCCTACCATTGAGGAAGTACAGTTCCCGCTCAGCCCAGTCAAAACTGTTCGCTGCTCTGGCCCCCCAATGGTGGAACAAACTCCCTCACGACGCCAGGACAGCGGAGTCAATCACCACCTTCCGGAGACACCTGAAACCCCACCTCTTCAAGGAATACCTAGGATAGGATATGTAATCCTTCTCACCACCCCCCTTAATGATTTAGATGCACTATTGTAAAGTGGCTGTTCCACTGGATGTCAGAAGGTGAATTCACCAATTTGTAAGTCGCTCTGGATAAGAGCGTCTGCTAAATGACTTAAATGTAAATGTAAATGTATACTCCCTACTACCTATACACTATATATATACTCCCTACTACCTATACCCTATATATATATACTCCCTACTACCTATACCCTATATATATACTCCCTACTACCTATACCCTATATATATATACTCCCTACTACCTATACCCTATATATATACTCCCTACTACCTATACCCTATATATATATACTCCCTACTACCTATACCCTATATATATACTCCCTACTACCTATACCCTATATATATACTCCCTACTACCTATACCCTATATAGATCTGTGCATAGTCACTTCGCCCCCACCTACATGTACAAACTACCCCAACTAACC
>NW_027008970.1:0-50000 GCF_036934945.1 Oncorhynchus masou masou
GGTAGTGCACCCTATTCCTATAGACTCTGGTAGTGCACCCTATTCCCCATAGGCTCTGGTTAAAGGTAGTGCACCCTATTCCCTATAGACTCTGGTTAAAGGTAGTGCACCCTATTCCCTATAGACTCTGGTTAGAGGTAGTGCACCCTATTACAGGCCTGGTTAAAGGTAGTACCCTACTCCCTATAGGCTCTGGTTAAGGTAGTGCACCCTATTCCCCAAAGGCTCTGGTTAAAGGTAGTGCACCCTATTCCCTATAGACTCTGGTTAAAGGTAGTGCACCCTATTCCCCATAGACATTGCTTAAAGGTAGTGTACCCTATTCCCTATAGGCTCTGGTTAAAGGTAGTGCACCCTATTCCCTATAGGCTCTGGTTAAAGGTAGTGCACCCTATTCCCTATAGACTCTGGATAAAGGTAGTGCACCCTATTCCCTATAGTATCTGGTTAAAGGTAGTGTACCCTATTCCCTATAGGCTCTGGTTAAAGGTAGTGCACCCTATTCCCCATAGGCTCTGGTTAAAGGTAGTGCACCCTATTCCCTATAGACTCTGGTTAAAGGTAGTGCACCCTATTCCCCATAGGCTCTGGTTAAAGGTAGTGCACCCTATTCCCTATAGACTCTGGTTAAAGGTAGTGCACCCTATTCCCTATAGACTCTGGTTAGAGGTAGTGCACCCTATTCCCTACAGGCTCTGGTTAAAGGTAGTGTACCCTACTCCCTATAGGCTCTGGTTAAAGGTAGTGCACCCTATTCCCCAAAGGCTCTGGTTAAAGGTAGTGCACCCTATTCCCTATAGACTCTGGTTAAAGGTAGTGCACCCTATTCCCCATAGACATTGCTTAAAGGTAGTGTACCCTATTCCCTATAGGCTCTGGTTAAAGGTAGTGCACACTATTCCCTATAGACATTGCTTAAAGGTAGTGTACCCTATTCCCCATAGGCTCTGGTTAAAGGTAGTGTACCCTATTCCCCATAGGCTCTGGTTAAAGGTAGTGTACCCTATTCCCCATAGGCTCTGGTTAAAGGTAGTGTACCCTATTCCCCATAGGCTCTGGTTAAAGGTAGTGCACCCTATTCCCTATAGACTCTGGTTAAAGGTAGTGCACCCTATTCCCTATAGACTCTGGTTAAAGGTAGTGCACCCTATTCACTATAGACATTACTTAAAGGTAGTGTACCCTATTCCCTATAGGCTCTGGTTAAAGGTAGTTCACCCTATTCCCTATAGGCTCTGGTTAAAGGTAGTGCACCCTATTCCCCATAGGCTCTGGTTAAAGGTAGTGCACCCTATTCCCTATAGACTCTGGATAAAGGTAGTGCACCCTATTCCCCATAGGCTCTGGTTAAATGTAGTGCACCCTATTCCCTATAGGCTCTGGTTAAAGGTAGAGTACCCTATTCTCTATATACATTGGTTAAAGGTAGTGTACCCTATTCCCTATAGACTCTGGTTAAAGGTAGTGTTCCCTATTCCCTATAGACTCTGGTTAAAGGAAGTGCACCCTATTCCCTATAGACTCTGGTTAAGGGTAGTGCACCCTATTCCCTATAGACTCTGGTTAAAGTTAGTGTACCCTATTCCCTATAGACTCTGGTTAAAGGTAGTGCACCCTATTCCCTATAGACACTGGTTAAAGGTAGTGCACCCTATTCCCTATAGTCCCTGGTTAAAGGTAGTGCACCCTATTCCCTATAGACTCTGGTTAAAGGTGGTGCACCCTATTCCCTATAGACGTTACTTAAAGGTAGTGTACCCTATTCCCTATAGACTCTGGTTAAAGGTAGTGTTCCCGATTCCCTATAGACTCTGGTTAAAGGAAGTGCACCCTATTCCCTATAGACTCTGGTTAAATTTAGTGCACCCTATTCCCTATAGACTCTGGTTAAAGGTAGTGCACCCTATTCCCTATAGACATTACTTAAAGGTAGTGTACCCTATTCCCCATAGGCTCTGGTTAAAGGTAGTGCACCCTATTCCCTATAGACTCTGGTTAAAGGTAGTGCACCCTATTCCCTATAGACTCTGGTTAAAGGTAGTTCACCCTATTCCCCATAGGCTCTGGTTAAAGGTAGTGCACCCTATTCCCTATAGACTCTGGTTAAAGGTAGTGCACCCTATTCCCTATAGGCTCTGGTTAAAGGTAGTGCACCCTATTCCCTATACACTCTGGTTAAAGGTAGTGTACCCTATTCCCCATAGGCTCTGGTTAAAGGTAGTGCACTGAGTCCCAAATGGGATCATATTCCCCATAGGCTCTGGTTAAAGGTAGTGCACCCTATTCCCTATAGACTCTGGTTAAAGGTAGTGCACCCTATTCCCTATAGACATTGCTTAAAGGTAGTGTACCCTATTCCCTATAGACTCTGGCTAAAGGTAGTTCACCCTATTCCCTATAGGCTCTGGTTAAAGGTAGTGTACCCTATTCCCTATAGGCTCTGGTTAAAGGTAGTACACCCTATTCCCTATAGGCTCCGGTTAAAGGTAGTGTACCCTATTCCCTATAGGCTCTGGTTAAAGGTAGTGCACCCTATTCCCCATAGGCTCTGGTTAAAGGTAGTGCACCCTATTCCCTATAGACTCTGGATAAAGGTAGTGCACCCTATTCCCTATAGAATCTGGTTAAAGGTAGTGTACCCTATTCCCTATAGGCTCTGGTTAAAGGTAGTGCACCCTATTCCCCATAGGCTCTGGTTAAAGGTAGTGTACCCTATTCCCTATAGGCTCTGGTTTAAGGTTGTCCACCCTATTCCCCATAGGCTCTGGTTAAAGGTAGTGCACCCTATTCCCTATAGTCTCTGGTTAAAGGTAGTGCACCCTATTCTCTATAGACTCTGGTTAAAGGTAGTGCAACCTATTCCCCATAGGCTCTGGTTAAAGGTAGTGCACCCTATTCCCTATAGACTCTGGTTAAAGGTAGTGCACCCTATTCCCTATAGGCTCTGGTTAAAGGTAGTGCACCCTGTTCCCTATAGACTCTGGTTAAAGGTAGTGTACCCTATTCCCCATAGGCTCTGGTTAAAGGTAGTGTACCCTATTCCCTATAGGCTCTGGTTAAAGGTAGTGCACCCTATTCCCTAGAGACATTGCTTAAAGGTAGTGCACCCTATTCCCTATAGACTCTGGTTAAATGTAGTGCACCCTATTCCCTATAGACTCTGGTTAAAGGTAGTTCACCCTATTCCCCATAGGCTCTGGTTAAAGGTAGTGCACCCTATTCACTATAGACTCTGGTTAAAGGTAGTGCACCCTATTCCCTATAGGCTCTGGTTAAAGGTAGTGCACCCTATTCCCTATACACTCTGGTTAAAGGTAGTGCACCCTATTCCCTATAGGCTCTGGTTAAAGGTAGTGCACTGAGTCCCAAATGGGATCATATTCCCCATAGGCTCTGGTTAAAGGTAGTGCACCCTATTCCCTATAGACTCTGGTTAAAGGTAGTGCACCCTATTCCCTAGAGACATTGCTTAAAGGTAGTGTACCCTATTCCCTATAGACTCTGGCTAAAGGTAGTTCACCCTATTCCCTATAGGCTCTGGTTAAAGGTAGTGTACCCTATTCCCTATAGGCTCTGGTTAAAGGTAGTGCACCCTATTCCCCATAGGCACTGGTTAAAGGTAGTGCACCCTATTCCCATAGGCTCTGGTTAAAGGTAGTGCACCCTATTCCCTATAGACATTGCTTAAAGGTAGTGTACCCTATTCCCTATAGGCTCTGGTTAAAGGTAGTGCACCCTATTCCCTATAGGCTCTGGTTAAAGGTAGTGCACCCTATTCCCCATAGGCTCTGGTTAAAGGTAGTGTACCCTATTCCCTATAGGCTCTGGTTAAAGGTAGTGCACCCTATTCCCTAGAGACATTGCTTAAAGGTAGTGCACCCTATTCCCTATAGACTCTGGTTAAAGGTAGTGTACCCTATTCCCTATAGACTCTGGTTAAAGGTAGTTCACCCTATTCCCTATAGACTCTGGTTAAAGGTAGTGTACCCTATTCCCTATAGACTCTGGTTAAAGGTAGTTCACCCTATTCCCCATAGGCTCTGGTTAAAGGTAGTGCACCCTATT
This sequence comes from Oncorhynchus masou masou, assembly GCF_036934945.1. Classification (NCBI taxonomy): domain Eukaryota; kingdom Metazoa; phylum Chordata; class Actinopteri; order Salmoniformes; family Salmonidae; genus Oncorhynchus; species Oncorhynchus masou. Next base: position 4,066 of record NW_027008970.1, read on the forward strand.
CCCTATAGACTCTGGTTAAAGGTAGTGCACCCTATTCCCTATAGGCTCTGGTTAAAGGTAGTGCACCCTATTCCCTATAGACTCTGGTTAAAGGTAGTGCACCCTATTCCCTAGAGACATTGCTTAAAGGTAGTGCACCCTATTCCCTATAGACTCTGGTTAAAGGTAGTGCACCCTATTCCCTATAGACTCTGGTTAAAGGTAGTTCACCCTATTCCCCATAGGCTCTGGTTAAAGGTAGTGCACCCTATTCACTATAGACTCTGGTTAAAGGTAGTGCACCCTATTCCCTATAGGCTCTGGTTAAAGGTAGTGCACCCTATTCCCTATACACTCTGGTTAAAGGTAGTGTACCCTATTCCCCATAGGCTCTGGTTAAAGGTAGTGCACTGAGTCCCAAATGGGATCATATTCCCCATAGGCTCTGGTTAAAGGTAGTGCACCCTATTCCCTATAGACTCTGGTTAAAGGTAGTGCACCCTATTCCCTAGAGACATTGCTTAAAGGTAGTGTACCCTATTCCCTATAGACTCTGGCTAAAGGTAGTTCACCCTATTCCCTATAGGCTCTGGTTAAAGGTAGTGCACCCTATTCCCCATAGGCACTGGTTAAAGGTAGTGCACCCTATTCCCCATAGGCTCTGGTTAAAGGTAGTGCACCCTATTCCCTATAGACATTGCTTAAAGGTAGTGTACCCTATTCCCTATAGGCTCTGGTTAAAGGTAGTGCACCCTATTCCCTATAGGCTCTGATTAAAGGTAGTGCACCCTATTCCCCATAGGCTCTGGTTAAAGGTAGTTCACCCTATTCCCTATAGGCTCTGGTTAAAGGTAGTGCACCCTATTCCCTAGAGACATTGCTTAAAGGTAGTGCACCCTATTCCCTATAGACTCTGGTTAAAGGTAGTGCACCCTATTCCCTATAGACTCTGGTTAAAGGTAGTTCACCCTATTCCCCATAGGCTCTGGTTAAAGGTAGTGCACCCTATTCCCTATAGACTCTGGTTAAGGTAGTGCACCCTATTCCCCATAGGCTCTGGTTAAAGGTAGTGCACCCTATTCCCTATACACTCTGGTTAAAGGTAGTGTACCCTATTCCCCATAGGCTCTGGTTAAAGGTAGTGCACCCTATTCCCTATAGACTCTGGTTAAAGGTAGTGCACCCTATTCCCTAGAGACATTGCTTAAAGGTAGTGTACCCTATTCCCTATAGACTCTGGCTAAAGGTAGTTCACCCTATTACCTATAGGCTCTGGTTAAAGGTAGTGTACCCTATTCCCTATAGGCTCTGGTTAAAGGTAGTGCACCCTATTCCCCATAGGCACTGGTTAAAGGTAGTGCACCCTATTCCCCATAGGCTCTGGTTAAAGGTAGTGCACCCTATTCCCTATAGACATTGCTTAAAGGTAGTGTACCCTATTCCCTATAGGCTCTGGTTAAAGGTAGTGCACCCTATTCCCTATAGGCTCTGGTTAAAGGTAGTGCACCCTATTCCCTATAGGCTCTGGTTAAAGGTAGTGCACCCTATTCCCCTATAGACTCTGGTTAGAGGTAGTGCACCCTATTCCCTATAGACTCTGGTTAAAGGTAGTGCACCCTATTCCCCATAGGCTCTGGTTAAATGTAGTGCACCCTATTCCCTATAGGCTCTGGTTAAAGGTAGTGTACCCTATTCCCTATATACATTGGTTAAAGGTAGTGTACCCTATTCCCTATAGACTCTGGTTAAAGGTAGTGTTCCCTATTCCCTATAGACTCTGGTTAAAGGAAGTGCACCCTATTCCCTATAGACTCTGGTTAAGGGTAGTGCACACTATTCCCTATAGACTCTGGTTAAAGGTAGTGTACCCTATTCCCTATAGACTCTGGTTAAAGGTAGTGCACCCTATTCCCTATATACATTGGTTAAAGGTAGTGTACCCTATTCCCTATAGACTCTGGTTAAAGGTAGTGCACCCTGTTCCCTATAGACTCTGGTTAAAGGTAGTGCACCCTATTCCCTATAGACATTATTTAAAGGTAGTGTACCCTATTCCCCATAGGCTCTGGTTAAAGGTAGTGCACCCTATTCCCTATAGACTCTGGTTAAAGGTAGTGCACCCTATTCCCTATAGACTCTTTTTAAAGGTAGTTCACCCTATTCCCCATAGGCTCTGGTTAAAGGTAGTGCACCCTATTCCCTATAGACTCTGGTTAAAGGTAGTGCACCCTATTCCCTATAGGCTCTGGTTAAAGGTAGTGCACCCTATTCCCTATACACTCTGGTTAAAGGTAGTGTACCCTATTCCCCATAGGCTCTGGTTAAAGGTAGTGCACTGAGTCCCAAATGGGATCATATTCCCCATAGGCTCTGGTTAAAGGTAGTGCACCCTATTCCCTATAGACTCTGGTTAAAGGTAGTGCACCCTATTCCCTAGAGACATTGCTTAAAGGTAGTGTACCCTATTCCCTATAGACTCTGGCTAAAGGTAGTTCACCCTATTCCCTATAGGCTCTGGTTAAAGGTAGTTTACCCTATTCCCTATAGCCTCTGGTTAAAGGTAGTGCACCCTATTCCCCATAGGCACTGGTTAAAGGTAGTGCACCCTATTCCCCATAGGCTCTGGTTAAAGGTAGTGCACCCTATTCCCTATAGACATTGCTTAAAGGTAGTGTACCCTATTCCCTATAGGCTCTGGTTAAAGGTAGTGCACCCTATTCCCTATAGGCTCTGGTTAAAGGTAGTGCACCCTATTCCCCATAGGCTCTGGTTAAAGGTAGTGTACCCTATTCCCTATAGGCTCTGGTTAAAGGTAGTGCACCCTATTCCCTAGAGACATTGCTTAAAGGTAGTGCACCCTATTCCCTATAGACTCTGGTTAAAGGTAGTGTACCCTATTCCCTATAGACTCTGGTTAAAGGTAGTTCACCCTATTCCCCATAGGCTCTGGTTAAAGGTAGTGCACCCTATTCCCTATAGACTCTGGTTAAAGGTAGTGCACCCTATTCCCTATAGGCTCTGGTTAAAGGTAGTGCACCCTATTCCCTATAGACTCTGGTTAAAGGTAGTGCACCCTATTCCCTAGAGACATTGCTTAAAGGTAGTGTACCCTATTCCCTATAGACTCTGGCTAAAGGTAGTTCACCCTGTTCCCTATAGGCTCTGGTTAAAGGTAGTGTACCCTATTCCCTATAGGCTCTGGTTAAAGGTAGTGCACCCTATTCCCCATAGGCACTGGTTAAAGGTAGTGCACCCTATTCCCCATAGGCTCTGGTTAAAGGTAGTGCACCCTATTCCCTATAGACTCTGGTTAGAGGTAGTGCACCCTATTCCCTATAGACTCTGGTTAAAGGTAGTGCACCCTATTCCCCATAGGCTCTGGTTAAATGTAGTGCACCCTATTCCCTATAGGCTCTGGTTAAAGGTAGTGTACCCTATTCCCTATATACATTGGTTAAAGGTAGTGTACCCTATTCCCTATAGACTCTGGTTAAAGGTAGTGTTCCCTATTCCCTATAGACTCTGGTTAAAGGAAGTGCACCCTATTCCCTATAGACTCTGGTTAAGGGTAGTGCACCCTATTCCCTATAGACTCTGGTTAAAGGTAGTGTACCCTATTCCCTATAGACTCTGGTTAAAGGTAGTGCACCCTATTCCCTATAGACACTGGTTAAAGGTAGTGCACCCTATTCCCTATAGTCCCTGGTTAAAGGTAGTGCACCCTGTTCCCTATAGACTCTGGTTAAAGGTAGTGCACCCTATTCCCTATAGACATTATTTAAAGGTAGTGTACCCTATTCCCCATAGGCTCTGGTTAAAGGTAGTGCACCCTATTCCCTATAGACTCTGGTTAAAGGTAGTGCACCCTATTCCCTATAGACTCTGGTTAAAGGTAGTTCACCCTATTCCCCATAGGCTCTGGTTAAAGGTAGTGCACCCTATTCCCTATAGACTCTGGTTAAAGGTAGTGCACCCTATTCCCTATAGGCTCTGGTTAAAGGTAGTGCACCCTATTCCCTATACACTCTGGTTAAAGGTAGTGTACCCTATTCCCCATAGGCTCTGGTTAAAGGTAGTGCACTGAGTCCCAAATGGGATCATATTCCCCATAGGCTCTGGTTAAAGGTAGTGCACCTATTCCCTATAGACTCTGGTTAAAGGTAGTGCACCCTATTCCCTATAGACATTGCTTAAAGGTAGTGTACCCTATTCCCTATAGACTCTGGCTAAAGGTAGTTCACCCTATTCCCTATAGGCTCTGGTTAAAGGTAGTGTACCCTATTCCCTATAGACTCTGGTTAAAGGTAGTGCACCCTATTCCCTATAGACTCTGGTTAAAGGTAGTGCACCCTATTCCCTATAGACTCTTTTAAAGGTAGTTCACCCTATTCCCCATAGGCTCTGGTTAAAGTTAGTGCACCCTATTCCCTATAGACTCTGGTTAAAGGTAGTGCACCCTATTCCCTATAGGCTCTGGTTAAAGGTAGTGCACCCTATTCCCTATACACTCTGGTTAAAGGTAGTGTACCCTATTCCCCATAGGCTCTGGTTAAAGGTAGTGCACTGAGTCCCAAATGGGATCATATTCCCCATAGGCTCTGGTTAAAGGTAGTGCACCCTATTCCCTATAGACTCTGGTTAAAGGTAGTGCACCCTATTCCCTAGAGACATTGCTTAAAGGTAGTGTACCCTATTCCCTATAGACTCTGGCTAAAGGTAGTTCACCCTATTCCCTATAGGCTCTGGTTAAAGGTAGTTTACCCTATTCCCTATAGGCTCTGGTTAAAGGTAGTGCACCCTATTCCCCATAGGCACTGGTTAAAGGTAGTGCACCCTATTCCCCATAGGCTCTGGTTAAAGGTAGTGCACCCTATTCCCTATAGACATTGCTTAAAGGTAGTGTACCCTATTCCCTATAGGCTCTGGTTAAAGGTAGTGCACCCTATTCCCTATAGGCTCTGGTTAAAGGTAGTGCACCCTATTCCCCATAGGCTCTGGTTAAAGGTAGTGTACCCTATTCCCTATAGGCTCTGGTTAAAGGTAGTGCACCCTATTCCCTAGAGACATTGCTTAAAGGTAGTGCACCCTATTCCCTATAGACTCTGGTTAAAGGTAGTGTACCCTATTCTATAGACTCTGGTTAAAGGTAGTTCACCCTATTCCCCATAGGCTCTGGTTAAAGGTAGTGCACCCTATTCCCTATAGACTCTGGTTAAAGGTAGTGCACCCTATTCCCTATAGGCTCTGGTTAAAGGTAGTGCACCCTATTCCCTATAGACTCTGGTTAAAGGTAGTGCACCCTATTCCCTAGAGACATTGCTTAAAGGTAGTGTACCCTATTCCCTATAGACTCTGGCTAAAGGTAGTTCACCCTATTCCCTATAGGCTCTGGTTAAAGGTAGTATACCCTATTCCCTATAGGCTCTGGTTAAAGGTAGTGCAACATATTCCCCATAGGCACTGGTTAAAGGTAGTGCACCCTATTCCCCATAGGCTCTGGTTAAAGGTAGTGCACCCTATTCCCTATAGACATTGCTTAAAGGTAGTGTACCCTATTCCCTATAGGCTCTGGTTAAAGGTAGTGCACCCTATTCCCTATAGGCTCTGGTTAAAGGTAGTGCACCCTATTCCCCATAGGCTCTGGTTAAAGGTAGTGCACCCTATTCCCTATAGACTCTGGTTAGAGGTAGTGCACCCTATTCCCTATAGACTCTGGTTAAAGGTAGTGCACCCTATTCCCCATAGGCTCTGGTTAAATGTAGTGCACCCTATTCCCTATAGGCTCTGGTTAAAGGTAGTGTACCCTATTCCCTATATACATTGGTTAAAGGTAGTGTACCCTATTCCCTATAGACTCTGGTTAAAGGTAGTGTTCCCTATTCCCTATAGACTCTGGTTAAAGGAAGTGCACCCTATTCCCTATAGACTCTGGTTAAGGGTAGTGCACCCTATTCCCTATAGACTCTGGTTAAAGGTAGTGTACCCTATTCCCTATAGACTCTGGTTAAAGGTAGTGCACCCTATTCCCTATAGACACTGGTTAAAGGTAGTGCACCCTATTCCCTATAGTCCCTGGTTAAAGGTAGTGCACCCTGTTCCCTATAGACTCTGGTTAAAGGTAGTGCACCCTATTCCCTATAGACATTATTTAAAGGTAGTGTACCCTATTCCCCATAGGCTCTGGTTAAAGGTAGTGCACCCTATTCCCTATAGACTCTGGTTAAAGGTAGTGCACCCTATTCCCTATAGACTCTGGTTAAAGGTAGTTCACCCTATTCCCCATAGGCTCTGGTTAAAGGTAGTGCACCCTATTCCCTATAGACTCTGGTTAAAGGTAGTGCACCCTATTCCCTATAGGCTCTGGTTAAAGGTAGTGCACCCTATTCCCTATACACTCTGGTTAAAGGTAGTGTACCCTATTCCCCATAGGCTCTGGTTAAAGGTAGTGCACTGAGTCCCAAATGGGATCATATTCCCCATAGGCTCTGGTTAAAGGTAGTGCACCCTATTCCCTATAGACTCTGGTTAAAGGTAGTGCACCCTATTCCCTAGAGACATTGCTTAAAGGTAGTGTACCCTATTCCCTATAGACTCTGGCTAAAGGTAGTTCACCCTATTCCCCATAGGCTCTGGTTAAAGGTAGTGTACCCTATTCCCTATAGGCTCTGGTTAAAGGTAGTGCACCCTATTCCCCATAGGCACTGGTTAAAGGTAGTGCACCCTATTCCCCATAGGCTCTGGTTAAAGGTAGTGCACCCTATTCCCTATAGACATTGCTTAAAGGTAGTGTACCCTATTCCCTATAGGCTCTGGTTTAAGGTAGTGCACCCTGTTCCCCATAGGCTCTGGTTAAAGGTAGTGCACCCTATTCCCTATAGACTCTGGTTAGAGGTAGTGCACCCTATTCCCTATAGACTCTGGTTAAAGGTAGTGCACCCTATTCCCTATAGGCTCTGGTTAAAGGTAGTGCACCCTATTCCCCATAGGCTCTGGTTAAATGTAGTGCACCCTATTCCCTATAGGCTCTGGTTAAAGGTAGTGTACCCTATTCCCTATATACATTGGTTAAAGGTAGTGTACCCTATTCCCTATAGACTCTGGTTAAAGGTAGTGTTCCCTATTCCCTATAGACTCTGGTTAAAGGAAGTGCACCCTATTCCCTATAGACTCTGGTTAAGGGTAGTGCACCCTATTCCCTATAGACTCTGGTTAAAGGTAGTGTACCCTATTCCCTATAGACTCTGGTTAAAGGTAGTGCACCCTATTCCCTATAGACACTGGTTAAAGGTAGTGCACCCTATTCCCTATAGTCCCTGGTTAAAGGTAGTGCACCCTATTCCCTATAGACTCTGGTTAAAGGTAGTGCACCCTATTCCCTATAGACATTACTTAAAGGTAGTGTACCCTATTCCCTATAGGCTCTGGTTAAAGGTAGTTCACCCTATTCCATACAGGCTCCGGTTAAAGGTAGTGTACCCTATTCCCTATAGGCTCTGGTTAAAGGTAGTGCACCATATTCCCTATAGGCTCTGGTTAAAGGTAGTGCACCCTATTCCCTATAGACTCTGGATAAAGGTAGTGCACCCTATTCCCTATAGAATCTGGTTAAAGGTAGTGTACCCTATTCCCTATAGGCTCTGGTTAAATGTAGTGCACCCTATTCCCCAAAGGCTCTGGTTAAAGGTAATGTACCCTATTCCCTATAGGCTCTGGTTAAAGGTAATGCACCCTATTCCCCATAGGCTCTGGTTCAAGGTAGTGCACCCTATTCCCTATAGACTCTGGTTAAAGGAAGTGCACCCTATTCCCTATAGACTCTGGTTAAGGGTAGTGCACCCTATTCCCTATAGACTCTGGTTAAAGGTAGTGTACCCTATTCCCTATAGACTCTGGTTAAAGGTAGTGCACCCTATTCCCTATAGACACTGGTTAAAGGTAGTGCACCCTATTCCCTATAGTCCCTGGTTAAAGGTAGTGCACCCTGTTCCCTATAGACTCTGGTTAAAGGTAGTGCACCCTATTCCCTATAGACATTATTTAAAGGTAGTGTACCCTATTCCCCATAGGCTCTGGTTAAAGGTAGTGCACCCTATTCCCTATAGACTCTGGTTAAAGGTAGTGCACCCTATTCCCTATAGACTCTGGTTAAAGGTAGTTCACCCTATTCCCCATAGGCTCTGGTTAAAGGTAGTGCACCCTATTCCCTATAGACTCTGGTTAAAGGTAGTGCACCCTATTCCCTATAGGCTCTGGTTAAAGGTAGTGCACCCTATTCCCTATACACTCTGGTTAAAGGTAGTGTACCCTATTCCCCATAGGCTCTGGTTAAAGGTAGTGCACTGAGTCCCAAATGGGATCATATTCCCCATAGGCTCTGGTTAAAGGTAGTGCACCCTATTCCCTATAGACTCTGGTTAAAGGTAGTGCACCCTATTCCCTAGAGACATTGCTTAAAGGTAGTGTACCCTATTCCCTATAGACTCTGGCTAAAGGTAGTTCACCCTATTCCCCATAGGCTCTGGTTAAAGGTAGTGTACCCTATTCCCTATAGGCTCTGGTTAAAGGTAGTGCACCCTATTCCCCATAGGCACTGGTTAAAGGTAGTGCACCCTATTCCCCATAGGCTCTGGTTAAAGGTAGTGCACCCTATTCCCTATAGACATTGCTTAAAGGTAGTGTACCCTATTCCCTATAGGCTCTGGTTTAAGGTAGTGCACCCTGTTCCCCATAGGCTCTGGTTAAAGGTAGTGCACCCTATTCCCTATAGACTCTGGTTAGAGGTAGTGCACCCTATTCCCTATAGACTCTGGTTAAAGGTAGTGCACCCTATTCCCTATAGGCTCTGGTTAAAGGTAGTGCACCCTATTCCCCATAGGCTCTGGTTAAATGTAGTGCACCCTATTCCCTATAGGCTCTGGTTAAAGGTAGTGTACCCTATTCCCTATATACATTGGTTAAAGGTAGTGTACCCTATTCCCTATAGACTCTGGTTAAAGGTAGTGTTCCCTATTCCCTATAGACTCTGGTTAAAGGAAGTGCACCCTATTCCCTATAGACTCTGGTTAAGGGTAGTGCACCCTATTCCCCTATAGACTCTGGTTAAAGGTAGTGTACCCTATTCCCTATAGACTCTGGTTAAAGGTAGTGCACCCTATTCCCTATAGACACTGGTTAAAGGTAGTGCACCTATTCCCTATAGTCCCTGGTTAAAGGTAGTGCACCCTATTCCCTATAGACTCTGGTTAAAGGTAGTGCACCCTATTCCCTATAGACATTACTTAAAGGTAGTGTACCCTATTCCCTATAGGCTCTGGTTAAAGGTAGTTCACCCTATTCCATACAGGCTCCGGTTAAAGGTAGTGTACCCTATTCCCTATAGGCTCTGGTTAAAGGTAGTGCACCATATTCCCTATAGGCTCTGGTTAAAGGTAGTGCACCCTATTCCCTATAGACTCTGGATAAAGGTAGTGCACCCTATTCCCTATAGAATCTGGTTAAAGGTAGTGTACCCTATTCCCTATAGGCTCTGGTTAAATGTAGTGCACCCTATTCCCCAAAGGCTCTGGTTAAAGGTAATGTACCCTATTCCCTATAGGCTCTGGTTAAAGGTAATGCACCCTATTCCCCATAGGCTCTGGTTCAAGGTAGTGCACCCTATTCCCTATAGGCTCTGGTTAAAGGTAGTGCACCCTATTCCCTATAGACTCTGGTTAAAGGTAGTGCACCCTATTCCCTATAGACTCTGGTTAAAGGTAGTGCACCCTATTCCCTATAGACTCTGGTTAAAGGTAGTGCACCCTATTCCCTATAGGCTCTGGTTAAAGGTAGTGTACCCTATTCCCCATAGGCTCTGGTTAAAGGTAGTGCACCCTATTCCCCATAGGCTCTGGTTAAAGATAGTGCACCCTATTCCCTATAGACATTGCTTAAAGGTAGTGTACCCTATTCCCTATAGGCTCTGGTTAAAGGTAGTGTACCCTATTCCCTATAGACTCTGGCTAAAGGTAGTTCACCCTATTCCCTATAGGCTCTGGTTAAAGGTAGTGTACCCTATTCCCTATAGGCTCTGGTTAAAGGTAGTGCACCCTATTCCCCATAGGCACTGGTTAAAGGTAGTGCACCCAATTCCCCATAGGCTCTGGTTAAAGGTAGTGCACCCTATTCCCTATAGACATTGCTTAAAGGTAGTGTACCCTATTCCCTATAGGCTCTGGTTAAAGGTAGTGCACCCTATTCCCCATAGGCTCTGGTTAAAGGTAGTGCACCCTATTCCCTATAGACTCTGGTTAGAGGTAGTGCACCCTATTCCCTAAAGACTCTGGTTAAAGGTAGTGCACCCTATTCCCCATAGGCTCTGGTTAAATGTAGTGCACCCTATTCCCTATAGGCTCTGGTTAAAGGTAGTGTACCCTATTCCCTATATACATTGGTTAAAGGTAGTGTACCCTATTCCCTATAGACTCTGGTTAAAGGTAGTGCACCCTATTCCCTATAGACTCTGGTTAAAGGTAGTGCACCCTATTCCCTATTGACTCTGGTTAAGGGTAGTGCACCCTATTCCCTATAGAATCTGGTTAAAGGTAGTGCACCCTATTCCCTATAGACTCTGGATAAAGGTAGTGCACCCTATTCCCTATAGAATCTGGTTAAAGGTAGTGTAACCTATTCCCTATAGGCTCTGGTTAAAGGTAGTGCACCCTATTCCCCATAGGCTCTGGTTAAAGGTAGTGTACCCTATTCCCTTTAGGCTCTGGTTTAAGTTAGTCCACCCTATTCCCCATAGGCTCTGGTTAAAGGTAGTGCACCCTATTCCCTATAGGCTCTTGTTAAAGGTAGTGCACCCTATTCTCTATAGACTCTGGTTAAAGGTAGTGCACCCTATTCCCCATAGGCTCTGGTTAAAGGTAGTGCACCCTATTCCCTATAGACTCTGTTTAAAGGTATTGCACCCTATTCCCTATAGGCTCTGGTTAAAGGTAGTGCACCCTATTCCCTATAGACTCTGGTTAAAGGTAGTGTACCCTATTCCCCATAGGCTCTGGTTAAAGGTAGTGTACCCTATTCCCTATAGGCTCTGGTTTAAGGTAGTGCACCCTATTCCCCATAGGCTCTGGTTAAAGGTAGTGCACCCTATTCCCTATAGGCTCTGGTTAAAGGTAGTGCACCCTATTCCCTATAGACTCTGGTTAAAGGTAGTTCACCCTATTCCCCATAGGCTCTGGTTAAAGGTAGTGCACCCTATTCCCTATAGACTCTGGTTAAAGGTAGTGCACCCTATTCCCTATAGACTCTGGTTAAAGGTATTTCACCCTATTCCCCATAGGCTCTGGTTAAAGGTAGTGCACCCTATTCCCTATAGACTCTGGTTAAAGGTAGTGCACCCTATTCCCTATAGGCTCTGGTTAAAGGTAGTGCACCCTATTCCCTATAGACTCTGGTTAAAGGTAGTGTACCCTATTCCCCATAGGCTCTGGTTAAAGGTAGTGCACTGAGTCCCAAATGGGATCATATTCCCCATAGGCTCTGGTTAAAGGTAGTGCACCCTATTCCCTATAGACTCTGGTTAAAGGTAGTGCACCCTATTCCCTATAGACATTGCTTAAAGGTAGTGCACCCTATTCCCTATAGACTCTGGCTAAAGGTAGTTCACCCTATTCCCTATAGGCTCTGGTTAAAGGTAGTGTACCCTATTCCCTATAGGCTCTGGTTAAAGGTAGTGCACCCTATTCCCTATAGGCTCTGGTTAAAGGTAGTGCACCCTATTCCCCATAGGCTCTGGTTAAAGGTAGTGCACCCTATTCCCTATAGACTCTGGTTAGAGGTAGTGCACCCTTTTCCCTATAGACTCTGGTTAAAGGTAGTGCACCCTATTCCCCATAGGCTCTGGTTAAATGTAGTGCACCCTATTCCCTATAGGCTCTGGTTAAAGGTAGTGTACCCTATTCCCTATATATATTGGTTAAAGGTAGTGCACCCTATTCCCTATAGACTCTGGTTAAAGGTAGTGCACCCTATTCCCCATAGGCTCTGGTTAAATGTAGTGCACCCTATTCCCTATAGGCTCTGGTTAAAGGTAGTGCACCCTATTCCCTATAGACATTACTTAAAGGTAGTGTACCCTATTCCCTATAGGCTCTGGTTCAAGGTAGTTCACCCTATTCCCTATAGGCTCCGGTTAAAGGTAGTGTACCCTATTCCCTATAGGCTCTGGTTAAAGGTAGTGCACCCTATTCCCTATAGGCTCTGGTTAAAGGTAGTGCACCCTATTCCCTATAGACTCTGGATAAAGGTAGTGCACCCTATTCCCTATAGAATCTGGTTAAAGGTAGTGTACCCTATTCCCTATAGGCTCTGGTTAAAGGTAGTGCACCCTATTCCCCATAGGCTCTGGTTAAAGGTAGTGTACCCTATTCCCTATAGGCTCTGGTTAAAGGTAGTGCACCCTATTCCCCATAGGCTCTGGTTCAAGGTAGGGCACCCTATTCCCTATAGGCTCTGGTTAAAGGTAGTGCACCCTATTCCCTATAGACTCTGGTTAAAGGTAGTGCACCCTATTCCCTATAGACTCTGGTTAAAGGTAGTGCACCCTATTCCCAATAGACTCTGGTTAAAGGAAGTTCTCCCTATTCCCTATAGACTCTGGTTAAAGGTAGTGCACCCTATTCCCTATAGACTCTTGTTCAAGGTAGGGAACCCTATTCACTATAGGCCCTGGTTAAAGGTAGTGCACCCTATTCACAATAGGCTCTGGTTAAAAGTAGTGCACCCTATTCCCTATAGGCTCTGGTTAAAGGTAGTACACCCTATTCCCTATAGGCTCTGGTTAAAGGTAGTGCACCCTATTCCCTATAGGCTCTGGTTAAAGGTAGTGCACCCTATTCCCTATATCCTCTGGTTAAAGGTAGTGCACCCTATTCCCTATAGGCTCTGGTTAAAGGTAGTGCACCCTATTCCCTATAGGCTCTGGTTAAAGGTAGTGCACCCTATTCCCTATGGATGGGCCTCGTCAAAAGTAGTGTACTATATTGTAATAGGTTAATATCGGAATCGATGACAGTGCTTTGAACAACTTAAGCACAATGTAATTGATAATGAATTGATCGGCAGAAAAGCATTAATAATCATTGGCATCGTTAATTAATTGACAAACTGTTTCCAGATGAATCAATCAATTGATCAATCAACCAACCAATCAATCACTCAATTTATCGCAGACAGAAGAGGAGCACATGGAACACTCTTCTCTATATATAACACACATGACCAGAGTCTATAGGGAATAGGGTGCACTATCTTTAACTAGGGTCTTTGGGGAATAGGGTGCACAACCTTTAACCAATGTCTATAGGGAATAGGGTGCACTACCCATAACCAGAGCCTATAGGGAATAGGGTGCACTACCTTTAACTAGGGCCTTTGGGGAATAGGGTGCACAACCTTTAACCAATGTCTATAGGGAATAGGGTGCACTACCCATAACCAGAGCCTATAGGGAATAGGGTGCACTACCTTTAACCAGAGTCTATAGGGAATAGGGTGCACTACCTTTAACCAGAGTCTATAGGGAATAGGGTGCACTACCTTTAACAAGAGTCTATAGGGAATAGGGTGCACTACCTTTAATCAGAGTCTATAGGGAATAGGGTGCACTACTTTTAACAAGAGTCTATAGGGAATAGGGTGCACTACCTTTAACCAGAGTCTATAGGGAATAGGGTGCACTACCTTTGACAAGGGCCTCTTTCTCTTAGCACTAACCCTGAGATACCTCACTCTCTTATCCCTAACCCTGAGATACCTCTCTCTCTCTTATCCCTAACCCTGAGATACCTCTCTCTCTCTCTTAACCCTAACCCTGAGATACCTCTCTCTCTCTCTTAACCCTAACCCTGAGATACCTCTCTCTCTTATCCCTAACCCTGAGATACCTCTCTCTCTTATCCCTAACCCTGAGATACCTCTCTCTCTTATCCCTAACCCTGAGATACCTCTCTCTCTCTTATCCCTAACCCTGAGATACCTCTCTCTCTCTTATCCCTAACCCTGAGATACCTCTCTCTCTTATCCCTAACCCTGAGATACCTCTCTCTCTCTTATCCCTAACCCTGAGATACCTCTCTCTCTTATCCCTAACCCTGAGATACCTCTCTCTCTCTTATCCCTAACCCTGAGATACCTCTCTCTCTCTTATCCCTAACCCTGAGATACCTCTCTCTCTTATCCCTAACCCTGAGATACCTCTCTCTCTCTTATCCCTAACCCTGAGATACCTCTCTCTCTCTTATCCCTAACCCTGAGATACCTCTCTCTCTTATCCCTAACCCGAGATACCTCTCTCTCTCTTATCCCTAACCCTGAGATACCTCTCTCTCTCTTATCCCTAACCCTGAGATACCTCTCTCTCTTATCCCTAACCCTGAGATACCCTCTCTCTCTTATCCCTAACCCTGAGATACCTCTCTCTCTCTTATCCCTAACCCTGAGATACCTCTCTCTCTCTTATCCCTAACCCTGAGATACTGCCCTCTCTCTCTCTTATCCCTAACCCTGAGATACCTCTCTCTCTCTTATCCCTAACCCTGAGATACCTCTCTCTCTCTTATCCCTAACCCTGAGATACCTCTCTCTCTTATCCCTAACCCTGAGATACCTCTCTCTCTCTTATCCCTAACCCTGAGATACCTCTCTCTCTCTTATCCCTAACCCTGAGATACCTCTCTCTCTCTTATCCCTAACCCTGAGATACCTCTCTCTCTCTTATCCCTAACCCTGAGATACCTCTCTCTCTTTTATCCCTAACCCTGAGATACCTCTCTCTCTTATCCCTAACCCTGAGATACCTCTCTGTCCCGATTGCCTCTCTCTCTCTTCTGGCATGGGAGGGTGTGTGGCCGATGGAAAGGTCTGGAAACCAGAGCTGAAACACAAGACCGTTTAGCATATGGCCTCTATAAGGAGGAGTAAACCGAGGGAGGGCAGGAGAACAGTGAAACACACCGTCTTTCTCCAAAATGGCACCCTGTTCCCTACATAGCGCAGTGTTTTTGAAAAGAGCCCACGGGCCCCTGCAAAAGTAGTGCACTACATAGGGAATAGGGTGCCAGTAGTGTACTATGTAGGGAATAAGGGTGCCAATTGGGACAAAATCGTGGCTTGAGGCCTGGAGGCCCCTGTAAGTCCCTGTGGACTGGACACAGGCAGGCTTTAGCAGACACACACACACACACACACACAGACACACACACACAGTAATGGCTAATATCCAGTTAGACCTCTGAACCACAGTAACAACATGAGGTCAAACTCTTCAATACATCAGTACAGGACACACAGGAAGGAGGGACATCAATACAGGACACACAGGAAGGAGGGACATCAATACAAGACACACAGGAAGGAGGGACATCAATACAGGACACACAGGAAGGAGGGACATCAATACAGGACACACAGGAAGGAGGGACATCAATACAGGACACACAGGAAGGAGGGACATCAATACAGGACACACAGGAAGGAGGGACATCAATACAGGACACACAGGAAGGAGGGACATCAATACAAGACACACAGGAAGGAGGGACATCAATACAGGACACACAGGAAGGAGGGACATCAATACAGGACACACAGGAAGGAGGGACATCAATACAGGACACACAGGAAGGAGGGACATCAATACAGGACACACAGGAAGGAGGGACATCAATACAGGACACACAGGAAGGAGGGACATCAATACAGGACACACAGGAAGGAGGGACATCAATACAGGACACACAGGAAGGAGGGACATCAATACAGGACACACAGGAAGGAGGGACATCAATACAGGACACACACGAAGAACATCAATACAGGACACACAGGAAGGAGGGACATCAATACAGGACACACAGAAAGGAGGGACATCAATACAGGACACACAGGAAGGCAATCAATACAGGACACACACGAAGAACATCAATACAGGACACACAGGAAGGAGGGACATCAATACAAGACACACAGGAAGGAGGGACATCAATACAAGACACACAGGAAGGAGGGACATCAATACAAGACACACAGGAGGAACTGACATCAATACAGGACACACAGGAAGGAGGGACATCAATACAAGACACACAGGAAGAAGGGACATCAATACAGGACACACAGGAAGAACATCAATACAGGACACACAGGAAGGACATCAATACAGGACACAGGAAGTACGGACATCACCGGACAAAGAGTTGCTGACCTTTTGAGTTACTATCTGTCTCTCTCACGTCCTCGGTCTCTCCATCCTCTCTCTCTCTCTCCTGTTCTCTACTTTATCTCTGTCTCACTGATTTCTCTCTTCCTTTTTCCCTCCCTCCTAGGGTGGATCTAGGATCAGGGCATCTCAACCTGCCACAGTACTAAAGGATGTTGATATCAGCTGTCAAACCTTAAACCCTAATGGGGTTTTTTTTAAGTGAAAAACCTTAACAGATCAATGGAGGGTGGAGAGTCACGTTACAAACACTATCAGTGACCACACAGGAGAGGAGAGGAGGACACGTGTGCCTGTGTGAGTGCTCTACTGTAGGGAAGTGGTAGCTATGGTAGGATCTGGAGCCACAGTCCTCAGACCTCTTTCCCACCGAGACCTGATGGGGCCTGAAGACAAATGACCCCTATCCTGCTGAAACATTCATGATCCCTTCTGACCGTTTCGCTCTTTATCCATCTCTCTCTCTAACTATATATATCTCTCTCTCTCTAACCCCCCCTCTCTCTCTTTCTCTAACCCCCCCTCTCTCACTCTCTAATCCCCCCTCTCACTCTCTCTCTCTGCCTCCCCCTACACTCTCCTCCCTCTCTCTTCCCTCTTCCCTCTCTCCTATCCACATCTCTCCTATGTTAATGTGGCCTAAATTTCCTTATGACCTCTCTAACCTAGCAGCACCTCAGCCCCCCACATCAGCTCCCTCTCCCTCTCTCTCCCCGTGTCTCCCCGTGTCTCCTCCACCTCAACTCCCCTCTCTCTCTCTCTCTCTCTCACACATCAGCTCCCTCTCTCTCTCTCTCTCTCTCTCTCTCTCTCTCTCTCTCTCTCTCTCTCTCTCTCTCTCTGTGTCTCCCCCCACCTCGACTCCCTCTCTCTCTCTCTCTCTCTCTCTCTCTCTCTCTCTCTCTCTCTCTCTCTCTCTCTCTGTGTCTCCCCCCACCTCGACTCCCTCTCTCTGCTTCCCGGCATCTAACTCCCTAACACCACCAGGTCCTGTCCCAAATGTCACCCTATTCCCTATATGCTGTAGTGCACTATGGATCCATAGGGCTCTAATTAAAATGCAGTGTATTGTGTAGGGAATAGGGTGCCATTTGGGACCAGGCCCCAGTCACGACTAGAACAAGTGGACTGGACAAAGTGGACAGGACAAAGTGGCCTGGACAAAGTAGGGTTAAGTAGTCAATTAAGATGTCTACATGAAATATACATGGGACCATGTCGTATTTTATCATAATGAGGATTCAGGTGTTGCTGTAATGTATACTCTAAGTTCTATGAGACAAAAACAAACACATTTTGGAATACTGCTGAATATAGCTTGTATTTTATGGCCAGTGGAACTTGGTATAGTGTCATGTTGTAATGTACCAGGATATCTCAGTGTTGTAATGTACCAGGATATCTCAGTGTTGTAATGTACCAGGATATCTCAGTGTTGTAATGTACCAGGATATCTCAGTGTTGTAATGTACCAGGATATCTCAGTGTTGTAATGTACCAGGATATCTCAGTGTTGTAATGTACCAGGATATCTCAGTGTTGTAATGTACCAGGATATCTCAGTGTTGTAATGTACCAGGATATCTCAGTGTTGTAATGTACCAGGATATCTCAGTGTTGTAATGTACCAGGATATCTCAGTGTTGTAATGTACCAGGATATCTCAGTGTTGTAATGTACCAGGATATCTCAGTGTTGTAATGTACCAGGATATCTCAGTGTTGTAATGTACCAGGATATCTCAGTGCTGTAATGTACCAGGATATCTCAGTGTTGTAATGTACCAGGATATCTCAGTGTTGTAATGTACCAGGATATCTCAGTGTTGTAATGTACCAGGATATCTCAGTGTTGTAATGTACCAGGATATCTCAGTGCTGTAATGTACCAGGATATCTCAGTGTTGTAATGTACCAGGATATCTCAGTGTTGTAATGTACCATAATATCTCAGTGTTGTAATGTACCAGGATATCTCAGTGCTGTAATGTACCAGGATATATCAGTGTTGTAATGTACCAGGATATCTCAGTGTTGTAATGTACCAGGATATATCAGTGTTGTAATGTACCAGGATATCTCAGTGCTGTAATGTACCATGATATCGCAGTGTTGTAATGTAACAGGATATCTCAGTGTTGTAATGTGCCAGGATATCTCAGTGTTGTAATGTACCAGGATATCTCAGTGTTGTAATGTACCAGGATATCTCAGTGGTGTAATGTACCAGGATATCTCAGTGTTGTAATGTAAAAGGATATCTCAGTGCTGTAATGTACCAGGATATCTCAGTGTTGTAATGTACCAGGATATCTCAGTGCTGTAATGTACCAGGATATATCAGTGTTGTAATGTACCAGGATATCTCAGTGTTGTAATGTACCAGGATATCTCAGTGTTGTAATGTACCAGGATATCTCAGTGCTGTAATGTACCAGCATATCTCAGGGTTGTAATGTACCAGGATATCTCAGTGCTGTAATGTACCAGCATATCTCAGGGTTGTAATGTACCAGGATATCTCAGTGTTGTAATGTACCAGGATATCTCAGTGTTGTAATGTACCAGGATATCTCAGTGTTGTAATGTACCAGGATATATCAGTGTTGTAATGTACCAGGATATCTCAGTGTTGTAATGTACCAGGATATCTCAGTGTTGTAATGTACCAGGATGTCTCAGTGTTGTAATGTACCAGGATATCTCAGTGCTGTAATGTACCAGGATATCTCAGTGCTGTAATGTACCAGCACATCTCAGTGGGTCCAGTCTTATTGGTTTCCTCAGATATTCCTATCTCAACACGTCATCTGTCAATCACCAAAGTCAGACCAGTTTAATCATTTCATACATTTTCATAAATCACATCTGAAGGTCTCTTTCAGAGAGGAGAGGAGGGACATGACTAACGAATAAACTACTGTAGCTGTCCTCTCCTGCCCGTCTGCTGTAAGACAGTTCAATCTAAGCGACAGATATTGATGAGTGTGTTGCCGACCAGCCCCCTGCTGTCCGTCATATAGGTGTGTGTTTGTATGTGAAGGGGTTAAGGGGTTAATACGGTACCATGCAGCTCTCTCATGCTCGCTCATCCCCCCAGATCAGACATGAGGGAATTGATTATTATTCCTGAGTGGCTGGCTAGCGGCCCTGCAGCTTGAGGGGACAGGAAGTAGTGAGGGGACAGGAAGTAGTGAGGGGACAGGAAGTAGTGAGGGGACAGGAAGTAGTGAGGGGACAGGAGGAGAGGAAGTAGTGAGGGGTTAGGAGGAGAGGAAGTAGTGAGGGGTTAGGAGGAGAGGAAGTAGTGAGGGGTTAGGAGGAGAGGAAGTAGTGAGGGGACAGGAAGTAGTGAGGGGACAGGAGGAGAGGAAGTAGTGAGGGGTTAGGAGGAGAGAGGAAGTAGTGAGGGGTTAGGAGGAGAGGAAGTAGTGAGGGGTTAGGAGGAGAGGAAGTAGTGAGGGGTTAGGAGGAGAGGAAGTAGTGAGGGGACAGGAAGTAGTGAGGGGACAGGAGGAGAGGAAGTAGTGAGGGGTTAGGAGGAGAGGAAGTAGTGAGGGGTTAGGAGGAGAGGAAGTAGTGAGGGGTTAGGAGGGAGAGGAAGTAGTGAGGGGACAGGAAGTAGTGAGGGGACAGGAGGAGAGGAAGTAGTGAGGGGACAGGAGGAGAGGAAGTAGTGAGGGGTTAGGAGGAGAGGAAGTAGTGAGGGGTTAGGAGAAGAGGAAGTAGTGAGGGGATAGGAGGAGAGGAAGAATTGAGGGGATAGGAAGAAGTGAGGGGTTAGGAGGAGACAGGAAGTAGTGAGGGGCCAGGAGGAGAGGAAGTAGTGAGGGGTTAGGAGGAGAGGAAGTAGTGAGGGGTTAGGAGGAGAGGAAGTAGTGAGGGGTTAGGAGGAGAGGAAGTAGTGAGGGGCCAGGAGGAGAGGAAGTAGTGAGGGGTTAGGAGGAGAGGAAGTAGTGAGGGGTTAGGAGGAGAGGAAGTAGTGAGGGGTTAGGAGGAGAGGAAGTAGTGAGGGGACAGGAAGTAGTGAGGGGACAGGAGGAGAGGAAGTAGTGAGGGGACAGGAGGAGAGGAAGTAGTGAGGGGTTAGGAGGAGAGGAAGTAGTGAGGGGATAGGAGGAGAGGAAGTAGTGAGGGGATAGGAGAGGAAGAATTGAGGGGATAGGAAGAAGTGAGGGGGTTAGGAGGAGAGGAAGTAGTGAGGGGATAGGAGGAGAGGAAGTAGTGAGGGGTTAGGAGGGAGAGGAAGTAGTGAGGGGATAGGAGGAGAGGAAGTAGTGAGGGGATAGGAGGAGAGGAAGTAGTGAGGGGATAGGAGGAGAGGAAGAAGTGAGGGGACAGGAGGAGAGGAAGTAGTGAGGGGATAGGAGGAGAGGAAGAGGTGAGGGGATAGGAGGAGAGGAAGTAGTGAGGGGTTAGGAGGAGAGGAAGAGGTGAGGGGATAGGAGGAGAGGAAGTAGTGAGGGGTTAGGAGGAGAGGAAGTAGTGAGGGGATAGGAGGAGAGGAAGTAGTGAGGGGATAGGAGGAGATGAAGTAGTGAGGGGACAGGAGGAGAGGAAGTAGTGAGGGGATAGGAGGAGAGGAAGAAGTGAGGGGATAGGAAGAAGTGAGGGGTTAGGAGGAGAGGAAGTAGTGAAGGGTTAGGAGGAGAGGAAGTAGTGATGGGATAGGAGGAGAGGAAGTAGTGAGGGGATAGGAGGAGAGGAAGTAGTGAGGGGACAGGAGGAGAGGAAGAATTGAGGGGATAGGAAGAAGTGAGGGGTTAGGAGGAGAGGAAGTGGTGAGGGGATAGGAGGAGAGGAAGTAGTGAGGGGATAGGAAGAAGTGAGGGGTTAGGAGGAGAGGAAGTAGTGAGGGGATAGGAGGAGAGGAAGAATTGAGGGGATAGGAAGAAGTGAGGGGTTAGGAGGAGAGGAAGTGTTGAGGGGATAGGAAGAAGTGAGGGGTTAGGAGGAGAGGAAGTGTTGAGGGGATAGGAAGAAGTGAGGGGTTAGGAGGAGAGGAAGTGGTGAGGGGATAGGAGGAGAGGAAGTAGTGAGGGGATAGGAAGAAGTGAGGGGACAGGAGGAGAGGAAGAAGTGAGGGGATAGGAGGAGAGGAAGTAGTGAGGGGATAGGAGGAGAGGAAGTAGTGAGGGGATAGGAGGAGAGGAAGTGTTGAGGGGATAGGAAGAAGTGAGGGGTTAGGAGGAGAGGAAGTGGTGAGGGGATAGGAGGAGAGGAAGTAGTGAGGGGATAGGAAGAAGTGAGGGGACAGGAGGAGAGGAAGAAGTGAGGGGATAGGAGGAGAGGAAGTAGTGAGGGGATAGGAGGAGAGGAAGTAGTGAGGGGATAGGAGGAGAGGAAGTGTTGAGGGGATAGGAAGAAGTGAGGGGTTAGGAGGAGAGGAAGTGGTGAGGGGATAGGAGGAGAGGAAGTAGTGAGGGGATAGGAAGAAGTGAGGGGATAGGAGGAGAGGAAGTGTTGAGGGGGATAGGAAGAAGTGAGGGGTTAGGAGGAGAGGAAGTGGTGAGGGGATAGGAGGAGAGGAAGTAGTGAGGGGATAGGAAGAAGTGAGGGGACAGGAGGAGAGGAAGAAGTGAGGGGATAGGAGGAGAGGAAGTAGTGAGGGGATAGGAGGAGAGGAAGTAGTGAGGGGATAGGAGGAGAGGAAGAAGTGAGGGGATAGGAGGAGAGGAAGTAGTGAGGGGATAGGAGGAGAGGAAGTAGTGAGGGGATAGGAGGAGAGGAAGTAGTGAGGGGATAGGAGGAGAGGAAGTAGTGAGGGGACAGGAGGAGAGGAAGTAGTGAGGGGATAGGAGGAGAGGAAGTAGTCAGGGGATAGGAGGAGAGGAAGTAGTGAGGGGATAGGAGGAGAGGAAGTAGTGAGGGGATAGGAGGAGAGGAAGTAGTGAGGGGACAGGAGGAGAGGAAGAAGAGAGGTGATAGGAAGAAGTGAGGGGTTAGGAGGAGAGGAAGTAGTGAAGGGTTAGGAGGAGAGGAAGAAGAGAGGGGATAGGAAGAAGTGAGGGGTTAGGAGGAGAGGAAGTAGTGAAGGGTTAGGAGGAGAGGAAGTAGTGAGGGGATAGGAGGAGAGGAAGTAGTGAGGGGATAGGAGGAGAGGAAGTAGTGAGGGGATAGGAGGAGAGGAAGTAGTGAGGGGATAGGAGGAGAGGAAGAAGAGAGGGGATAGGAAGAAGTGAGGGGTTAGGAGGAGAGGAAGTAGTGAAGGGTTAGGAGGAGAGGAAGTTGTGAGGGGATAGGAGGAGAGGAAGTAGTGAGGGGATAGGAGGAGAGGAAGTAGTGAGGGGATAGGAGGAGAGGAAGAAGAGAGGGGATAGGAAGAAGTGAGGGGTTAGGAGGAGAGGAAGTAGTGAAGGGTTAGGAGGAGAGGAAGTAGTGAGGGGATAGGAGGAGAGGAAGTAGTGAGGGGATAGGAGGAGAGGAAGTAGTGAGGGGATAGGAGGAGAGGAAGTAGTGAGGGGATAGGAGGAGAGGAAGTAGTGAGGGGTAGGAGGAGAGGAAGTAGTGAGGGGATAGGAGGAGAGGAAGTAGTGAGGGGATTGGAGGAGAGGAAGTAGTGAGGGGATAGGAGGAGAGGAAGTAGTGAGGGGATAGGAGGAGAGGAAGTAGTGAGGGGATAGGAGGAGAGGAAGTAGTGAGGGGATAGGAGGAGAGGAAGTAGTGAGGGGACAGGAGGAGAGGAAGTAGTGAGGGGATAGGAGGAGAGGAAGAAGAGAGGGGACAGGAGGAGAGTAAGAAGTGAGGGGACAGGAGGAGAGGAAGTAGTGAGGGGATAGGAGGAGAGGAAGTAGTGAGGGGATAGGAGGAGAGGAAGAAGTGAGGGGACAGGAGGATAGGAAGTAGTGAGGGGATAGGAGGAGAGGAAGAAGAGAGGGGACAGGAGGAGAGTAAGAAGTGAGGGGACAGGAGGAGAGGAAGTAGTGAGGGGATAGGAGGAGAGGAAGAAGTGAGGGGATAGGAGGAGAGGAAGTAGTGAGGGGATAGGAGGAGAGGAAGAAGTGAGGGGATAGGAGGAGAGGAAGAAGAGAGGGGACAGGAGGAGAGTAAGAAGTGAGGGGTTAGGAGGAGAGGAAGAAGTGAGGGGACAGGAGGAGAGGAAGTAGTGAGGGGATAGGAGGAGAGGAAGAAGTGAGGGGATAGGATGAGAGGAAGTAGTGAGGGGTTAGGAGGAGAGGATGAAGTGAGGGGATAGGATGAGAGGAAGTAGTGAGGGGTTAGGAGGAGAGGAAGAAGTGAGGGGACAGGAGGAGAGGAAGTAGTGAGGGGATAGGAGGAGAGGAAGAAGAGAGGGGACAGGAGGAGAGGAAGTAGTGAGGTGATAGGAGGAGAGGAAGAAGTGAGGGGATAGGATGAGAGGAAGTAGTGAGGGGTTAGGAGGAGAGGAAGAAGAGAGGGGACAGGAGGAGAGGAAGAAGAGAGGGGACAGGAGGAGAGGAAGCAGAGTGCTTATTAGCTAATCCAGTACAGAGGCCTCACTCTTCTATAGCTTCTCCATCTTCTCCCTCCCCCCGCCCTCCCTTTCCCTCTTTCCTCCGCTCCCCCGCTTCTCCCCTCTCCCCCATCTCTCCCTCTCCTCTTTCCCTCCTCTCCTCTCACCCCTTTCCACCCCTCTCTCTCTTCTTCCCTTTCCTCCCTCTCCCTCCCCCTTTCCTCTCTCTTCCCTTTCCCCTCTCTCCCCTTTATCTTTCTCTCACCTCTCCCCCTTCCCCACTTTCTCCAACAGTAGCAGACTGCAAACATAACCATGTTTGACTAGTGAGGGGGGTGAGAGAGGACAGGGAGACACACCATCCTCTCCAGTATTAGTGCTGCTACCTCTAAGTGTTGGTCTATGTGGACAGCTTTAGGGATTAGAAGTGAAAACAGCAGACCTGACCTCTTCCAGCCAGGACCAGGGTTGTACTGTCATCAGACAGACAGACAGACAGACAGACAGACAGACAGACAGACAGACAGACAGACAGGACTAGCGAAATGTAAAAAATGCAGGACAAAGTTACCATTCTTTCAAGATACATGCAAAGTAGAGATACCCATGGGAGGGTAGATTACAACAGGACATACAAACAGTTTGAGCTCATTAGCTACAGCACAACATGATCTAAAAGAGAAAGGGAACTTCCTGTCCCTGATCTCTCCTCACCCCTCCCTAACCCTAGATCTCTCCTGACCCCTCCTAACCCTGTCACTGATCTCTCCTCACCCCTCCCTAACCCTAGATCTCTCCTGACCCCTCCTAACCCTGTCACTGATCTCTCCTCACCCCTCCCTAACCCTAGATCTCTCCTGACCCCTCCTAACCCTGTCCCTGATCTCTCCTGACCCCTCACTAACCCTAGATCTCTCCTGACCCCTCCCAAACCCTGTCCCTGATCTCTCCTGGCCCCTCCCTAACCCTGTCCCTGATCTGTCCTGACCCCTCCCTAACCCTGCCACCGATCTGTCCTGACCCCTCCCTAACCCTAACCCTAGATCTCTCCTGTGTGTGTGTGTGTGTGTGTGTGTGTGTGTGTGTGTGTGTGTGTGTGTGTGTGTGTGTGTGTGTGTGTGTGTGTGTGTGTGTGTGTGTGTGTGTGTGTGTGTGTGTGTGTGTGTGTGTGTGTGTGAGAGAGAGAGAGAGAGAGAGAGAAAGAAAGGGACAGGGTGAGAGAGAGAGACTCAGATGGGACTCAATGAGTAATACATATATATCAAATGGGACTCAATGAGTCATATATATATCAAATGGGAAATATATACAAGGAAAAAACCTTTTCCCAAACACAGTGTGTCTAAACTCTGGTGTCCAAACACTCAGCGCTCCCTAGACCTTCTGTCTGAGGTCCGACTAGGGTCACCCAGCCACATAATAATACACACAGGCACAAACGACCTGAGGGCACAGCAGGAAAGGGTGGCCACAGCACTGAAGGGAGTGATTGAAAGAGCTTCTTCTACTTTCCCCAACGCACAGGTGGTTATCTCCACCCTGCTACCACGAGAAGACTTCCACCCTGTTACAATACATCGGGTTAACGCAAGTATTTCCCGTGACTGTGCCTCAAAACCAAATGTTTACCTGGCCCACCACTCCACCCTGGACTAGAACAGCCTCCATGACCAGGTCCACCCTGGACTAGAACAGCCTCTATGACCAGGTCCACCCTGGACTAGAACAGCCTCTATGACCAGGTCCACCCTGGACTAGAACAGCCTCTATGACCAGGTCCACCCTGGACTAGAACAGCCTCTATGACCAGGTCCACCCTGGACTAGAACAGCCTCTATGACCAGGTCCACCCTGGACTAGAACAGCCTCTATGACCAGGTCCACCCTGGACTAGAACAGCCTCTATGACCAGGTCCACCCTGGACTAGAACAGCCTCTATGACCAGGTCCACCCTGGACTAGAACAGCCTCCATGACCAGGTCCACCCTGGACTAGAACAGCCTCTATGACCAGGTCCACCCTGGACTAGAACAGCCTCTATGACCAGGTCCACCCTGGACTAGAACAGCCTCTATGACCAGGTCCACCCTGGACTAGAACAGCCTCTATGACCAGGCCCACCTATACAAGGCAGCAGTGCCCATCTTTGCCCGGACTCTAAAGGTCATCGCTCTCAAACGCAGCCCCAACACTTCACACAGGAGCAACAGATCAATAGACAACTCGTCCAGACCAGCGAGACACCCTCCAAGACCTGCAGGACCCCTCCTGGACCTACACATAGAGGACCCACGCTGAGAGGACTTACGTCCAGACCACAACACCACCAGCCACATACACCCCCCACCCCCCAATCAAGAACCCCCCCCATGTCAACCAACCACTAGAACAGCCTCTATGACCAGGTCCATCCTGGACTAGAACAGCCTCTATGACCAGACCCACCCTGGACTAGAACAGACTCTATGACCAGGTCCACCCTGGACTAGAACAGCCTCTATGACCAGGTCCACCCTGGACTAGAACAGCCTCTATGACCAGGTCCACCCTGGACTAGAACAGACTATGACCAGGTCCATCCTGGACTAGAACAGCCTCTATGACCAGGTCCACCCTGGACTAGAACAGCCTCTATGACCAGGTCCACCCTGGACTAGAACAGCTCTCTCAGACCAAAACCCAGAGTCTCTCAGAGCCTTCACAGTCAGCCCACGAACACCTCTCTCAGTCCAACCCAGAGTCTCTTAGAGCCTTCACAGTCAGCCCACTAACACCTCTCTCAGTCCAACCCAGAGTCTCTCAGAGCCTTCACAGTCAGCCACTAACACCTCTCTCAGTCCAACCCAGAGTCTCTCAGAGCCTTCACAGTCAGCCCACTAACACCTCTCTCAGTCCAACCCAGAGTCTCTCAGAGCCTTCACAGTCAGCCCACTAACACCTCTCTCAGTCCAACCCAGAGGATCTCAGAGCCTTCACAGTCAGCCCACTAACACCTCTCTCAGTCCAACCCAGAGTCTCTCAGAGCCTTCACAGTCAGCCCACTAACACCTCTCTCAGACCAACGCAGAGCCTCTCAGAGCCTTCACAGTCAGCCCACGAACACCTCTCTTAGTCCAACGCAGAGCCTCTCAGAGCCTTCACAGTCAGCCCACTAACACCTCTCTCAGACCAACCCAGAGTCTCTCAGAGCCTTCACAGTCAGCCCACTAACACCTCTCTCAGACCAACCTAGAGGATCTCAGAGCCTTCACAGTCAGCCCACGAACACCTCTCTCAGTCCAACCCAGAGGATCTCAGAGCCTTCACAGTCAGCCCACGAACACCTCTCTCAGTCCAACCCAGAGGATCTCAGAGCCTTCACAGTCAGCCACTAACACCTCTCTCAGACCAACCCAGAGGATCTCAGAGCCTTCACAGTCAGCCCACCTCTCTCAGACCACAGTAAAATCTCAGTGTATCTGAGCAGAGCAGAACCCAACCATGA
The DNA here is from genome assembly GCF_036934945.1 of Oncorhynchus masou masou. Lineage (NCBI taxonomy): Eukaryota > Metazoa > Chordata > Actinopteri > Salmoniformes > Salmonidae > Oncorhynchus > Oncorhynchus masou. The sequence continues at coordinate 31,222 of NW_027008970.1, forward strand.
AGCATCACGGCCCAATAAATGACATGGTACAAAACAGGCCTATAGATGGAGTGCAGTACAGACATCTACCAAAAAGCAATTAGTTGCCAAAAAATACAATCTCTCCTGGACAACTTTTTAGCCTTAACATTCTCCTACAGCAATGAAGGTGTACATTTGGCTGTTTGGAACATAAACTTTATATTTGACTAATTAGCCTCCTTGGCTGAAGAATGATTTGATAATGATTGCAAAAATCTAAGAAAGTCATTGAGAAATATATCTAATCAAAAACACATAGAACCAGACAACAAAAATATACACCTTCAATATGGGGAAACACTGAAGCAATACAAACATACCCTAAGAACAAAAAAGGAACATCACATTCGCAATCAGCTGGATAGAATTGAGGAATCCATAGAATCAAACCACATCTGGGAGAATTAGAATAAATTAAACAAACCTCATCATGAGGAATTGGCTCTCCAACATGGGGATATGTGGAGAAATCACTTTGCAAACCTCTACAGCAATATAACAAAGAGCCCAGAACAAAAAGATATACAAAAAAATAAACATTCTTGAATCAGCAATAAATCCTGTGGAGAGTGAGAGAGAGACAGAGACACAGACACAGACACAGAGAGTGAGAGAGAGAGAGAGAGAAAGAGAGAGAGAGAGAGAGAGAGAGAGAGAGACAGAGACACAGACACAGACACAGAGAGTGAGAGAGAGAGAGAAATAGAGAGAGAGAGAGAGAGAGAGAGAGAGAGAGAGAGAGAGAGAGAGAGAGAGAGAGAGAGAGAGAGAGAGAGACAGAGAGAGAGACAGAGAGAGAAAAAGAGAGAGACAGAGAGAGAGAGAGAGAGAGAGAAAGAGAGAGAGAGAAAGAAAGAGAGAGAGAGAGAGACAGAGAGAGAGAGAGAGAGAGAGAGAGAGAGAGAGAGAGAGAGAGAGACAGAGAGAGATACAGAGAGAGACAGAGAGAGATACAGAGAGAGAGACAGAGAGAGCGAGAGAGAGAGAAAAAAAAAGAAGGAACAGCATGTCAGAAATCAGCTCAATGTAATTGAAGAATCCATAGACTCTAACCACTTCTGGGAAAATTGGAAAACACTAAACAAACAACAACACGAAGAATTATCTATCCAAAATGGAGATGTATGGGTAAACCACTTCTCCAATCTTTTTGGCTCTATAACAAAGAATAAAGAGCAAAAACATATACATGATCAAATACAGATCTTAGAATCAACTATTAAAGACTACCAGAACCCACTGGATTCTCCAATTACCTTGAATGAACTACAGGACAAATTAAAACCATCCAACCCAAAAAGGCCTGTGGTGTTGATGGTATCCTCAATGAAATGATCAAATATACAGACAACAAATTCCAATTGGCTATACTAAAACTCTTTAACATCATCCTTAGCTCTGGCATCTTCCCCAATATTTGGAACCAAGGACTGATCACCCCAATCCACAAAAATGGAGACAAATTTGACCCCGATAACTACCGTGGAATATGCATCAACAGCAACCTTGGGGAAATCCCCAGCATTATCATTAACAGCAGACTCGTACACTTCCTCAATGAAATGCTCATTTGTACTGAGCAAATGTCAAATTGGCTTTTTACCAAATTACCGTACAACAGACCATGTATTCACCCTGCACACCCTAATTGACAACCAACCAAACAAACCAAAACAAAGGCAAAGTCTTCTCATGCTTTGTTGATTTCAAAAAAGCCTTCGACTCAATTTGGCATGAGGGTCTGCTATACAAACTAATGGAAAGTGGTGTTGGGGGTAAAACATACGACATCATAAAATCCATGTACACAAACAACAAGTGTGCGGTTAAAATTGGCAAAAAACACACACATTTCTTCACACAGGGTCATGGGGTTAGACAGGGATGCAGCTTAAGCCCCACCCTCTTCAACATATATATCAACGAATTGGCGCGGGCACTAGAAAAGTCTGCAGCACCCGGCCTCACACTCCTAGAATCCGAAGTCAAATGTCTACTGTTTGCTGATGATCTGGTGCTTCTGTCACCAACCAAGGAGGGCCTACAGCAGCACCTAGATCTTATGCACAGATTCTGTCAGACCTGGGGACTGACAGTAAATCTCAGTAAGACCAAAATAATGGTGTTCCAAAAAAGGTCCAGTCACCAGGAGAGAGAGAGAGAGAGAGGGACAGAGAGAGAGAGAGAGAGAGAGAGAGGGACAGAGAGAGTTAGAGAGAGAGAGAGAGAGGGACAGGGACAGAGAGAGAGAGAGAGAGAGAGAGAGAGAGAGAGGGACAGAGAGAGAGAGAGAGAGAGAGAGAGAGGGACAGAGAGAGTTAGAGAGAGAGAGAGAGAGGGACAGAGAGAGAGAGAGAGAGAGAGAGGGACAGAGAGAGTTAGAGAGAGAGAGAGAGAGAGAGAGAGAGAGGGACAGAGAGAGAGAGAGAGTGACAGAGAGAGTTAGAGAGAGAGAGAGGGACAGAGAGAGAGACAGAGAGAGAGAGAGGGGGACATAGTGAGACAGAGAGAGAGAGAGAGAGAGACAGAGAGACAGAGAATCCTGTGGATACCCAAATTACAGAAGAAGAATTAGTTGAGAAACTATGCACTCTACAACCCAAAAAGGCCTGTGGTGCTGATGGTATTTTAAATGAAATGATCAAATATACAGACCACAAATTCAAATGAGCTATACTCAAACTCTTCAACATTATCCTCACTGCAGGTATTTTCCCCGATATTTGGAATCAGGGATTGATCACACCTATCTATAGAAATGGAGACAAATTTGACCCAAATAATTACAGAGCAACTTGGGGGAAATTCTCTGCAGTATTATAAATAGCTGCACGTTCTGACCTTTATTTCCTTTGTTTTGTATTTATTTAGTATGGTCAGGGCGTGAGTTGGGTGGGCAGTCTATGTTTGTTTTTCTATGTTTTGGGGATATTTCTATGTTTCGGCCTAGTATTGTTCTCAATCAGAGGCAGGTGTCATTAGTTGTCTCTGATTGAGAATCATACTTAGGTAGCTTGGGTTTCACTGTGTGTTTGTGGGTGATTGTTCCTGTCTCTGTGTTTTGCACCAGATAGGGCTGTTTTTAGTTTTCCACGTTTATTGTTTTGTAGTGTTCATGTTTATCTGTTTTAATTAAACATGAATCACTATAACCACGCTGCGTTTTGGTCCTCCTCTATTTCACCACAGGAAAACCCTGACAGATATAACAACAGGACCAGTGATATAACAACAGGACCAGTGATGTAACAACAGGACCAGTGATGTCATACCAAGACCAGTGATGTAACAACAGGACCAGTGATGTCATACCAAGACCAGTGATATAACAACAGGACCAGTGATATGACAACAGGACCACTGATGTAACAACAGGACCAGTGATGTAACAACAGGACCAGTGATGTAACAACAGGACCAGTGATGTAACAACAGGACCAGTGATATAACAACAGGACCACTGATGTAACAACAGGACCAGTGATGTAACAACAGGACCAGTGATGTAACAACAGGACCAGTGATGTAACAACAGGACCAGTGATGTAACAACAGGACCAGTGATGTAACAACAGGACCAGTGATGTAACAACAGGACCAGTGATGTAACAACAGGACCAGTGATGTAACAACAGGACCAGTGATGTAACAACAGGACCAGTGATATAACAACAGGACCAGTGATGTAACAACAGGACCAGTGATATAACAACAGGACCAGTGATGTAACAACAGGACCAGTGATATAAAAACAGGACCAGTGATGTAACAACAGGACCAGTGATATAACAACAGGACCAGTGATATAACAACAGGACCAGTGATGTAACAACAGGACCAGTGATATAACAACAGGACCAGTGATGTAACAACAGGACCAGTGATATAACAACAGGACCAGTGATGTAACAACAGGACCAGTGATATAACAACAGGACCAGTGATGTAACAACAGGACCAGTGGTGTAACAACAGGACCAGTGATGTAACAACAGGACCAGTGATGTAACAACAGGACCAGTGATGTAACAACAGGACCAGTGATGTAACAACAGGACCAGTGATGTAACAACAGGACCAGTGATGTAACAACAGGACCAGTGATATAACAACAGGACCAGTGATGTCACAACAGGACCAGTGATGTCACAATAGCAGACTACATCATTTCCTTGATGAACACAACCTTCCTGAGCAGAAGCCAGATTGGATTTCTAAAAAATGATCGTACAACAGACCACATTTACACCCTCCACACTCTAATTGATAAACAAGTAAACCAAAACAAAGGCAGAATCTACTCGTGTTTTGTGGATTTCAAGAAAGCATTTGATTCAATTTGGCACAAAGGTCTTTTTTATAAACTAATAGAAAGTGGTATTGGAGGGAAAACATGTGATTTTATTAAATCAATGTACACTAAAAACAAATGTGCAGTTAAAATTGGCAACAAGGAAACACACTTCTTCTATCTGGGACGGGGAGTGAAACAGGGCTGCCCAATAAGTCCAACACTATTTAACATCTACATTAATGATTTGGCAAAAACATTTGAAGAATCGGCAGCACCTGGTCTCACTCTACACAACACTGAAATCAAGTGTCTGCTGTACGCAGATGACCTGGTGCTGCTGTCTCCCACTAAGGAGGGTCTGCTGTCTCCCACTAAGGAGGGTCTGTTGTCTCCCACTAAGGAGGGTCTGCTGTCTCCCACTAAGGAGGGTCTGCTGTCTCCCACTAAGGAGGGTCTGCTGTCTCCCACTAAGGAGGGTCTGCTGTCTCCCACTAAGGAGGGTCTGCTGTCTCCCACTAAGGAGGGCCTGCTGTCTCCCATTAAGGAGGGTCTGCTGTCTCCCACTAAGGAGGGTCTGCTGTCTCCCACTAAGGAGGGTCTGCTGTCTCCCACTAAGGAGGGTCTGCTGTCTCCCACTAAGGAGGGTCTGCTGTCTCCCACTAAGGAGGGTCTGTTGTCTCCCACTAAGGAGGGTCTGCTGTCACCCTCTAAGGAGGGTCTGCTGTCTCCCCCTAAGGAGGGTCTGCTGTCTCCCACTAAGGAGGGTCTGCTGTCTCCCACTAAGGAGGGTCTGCTGTCTCCCACTAAGGAGGGTCTGCTGTCTCCCACTAAGGAGGGTCTGTTGTCTCCCACTAAGGAGGGTCTGCTGTCACCCTCTAAGGAGGGTCTGCTGTCTCCCCCTAAGGAGGGTCTGCTGTCTCCCACTAAGGAGGGTCTGCTGTCTCCCACTAAGGAGGGTCTGCTGTCTCCCACTAAGGAGGGTCTGCTGTCTCCCCCTAAGGAGGGTCTGCTGTCTCCCACTAAGGAGGGTCTTCTGTCTCCCACTAAGGAGGGTCTGCTGTCTCCCACTAAGGAGGGTCTGCTGTCTCCCACTAAGGAGGGTCTGCTGTCTCCCACTAAGGAGGGTCTGCTGTCTCCCACTAAGGAGGGTCTGCTGTCTCCCACTAAGGAGGGTCTGCTGTCTCCCACTAAGGAGGGTCTGCTGTCTCCCACTAAGGAGGGTCTGTTGTCTCCCACTAAGGAGGGTCTGCTGTCTCCCACTAAGGAGGGTCTGCTGTCTCCCACTAAGGAGGGTCTGCTGTCTCCCACTAAGGAGGGTCTGCTGTCTCCCACTAAGGAGGGTCTGCTGTCTCCCACTAAGGAGGGTCTGCTGTCTCCCACTAAGGAGGGTCTGCTGTCTCCCACTAAGGAGGGTCTGCTGTCTCCCACTAAGGAGGGTCTGCTGTCTCCCACTAAGGAGGGTCTGTTGTCTCCCACTAAGGAGGGTCTGCTGTCTCCCACTAAAGAGGGTCTGCTGTCTCCCACTAAGGAGGGTCTGTTGTCTCCCACTAAGGAGGGTCTGTTGTCTCCCACTAAGGAGGGTCTGCTGTCTCCCACTAAGGAGGGTCTGCTGTCTCCCACTAAGGAGGGTCTGCTGTCTCCCACTAAGGAGGGTCTGCTGTCTCCCACTAAGGAGGGTCTGTTGTCTCCCACTAAGGAGGGTCTGCTGTCTCCCACTAAGGAGGGTCTGTTGTCTCCCACTAAGGAGGGTCTCCTGTCTCCCACTAAGGAGGGTCTGCTGTCTCCCACTAAGGAGGGTCTGCTGTCTCCCACTAAGGAGGGTCTGCTGTCTCCCACTAAGGAGGGTCTGCTGTCTCCCACTAAGGAGGGGTCACAGCAGCACCTAGATCATTTTCACAGGTTCTGTCAGACCTGGGCTCTGACCGTTTTTATTTTTTTATTTCACCTTTATTTTAACCAGGTAGGCTAGTTGAGAACAAGTTCTCATTTGCAACTGCGACCTGGCCAAGATAAAGCATAGCAGTGTGAACAGACAACACAGAGTTACACATGGAGTAAACAATAAACAAGTCAATAACACAGTAGAAAAAAAGAGTCTGTATACATTGTGTGCAAAAGGCATGAGGAGGTAGGCAAATAATTACAGTTTTGCAGATTAACACTGGAGTGATAACTGATCAGATGGTCATGTACAGGTAGAGATATTGATGTGCAAAAGAGCAGAAAAGTAAATAAATAAAAACAGTATGGAGATGAGGTAGGTAAAATTGGGTGGGCTATTTACCGATAAGACTATGTACAGCTGCAGCGATCGGTTAGCTGCTCAGATAGCAGATGTTTGAAGTTGGTGAGGGAGATAAAAGTCTCCAACTTCAGCGATTCTTGCAATTCGTTCCAGTCTCAGGCAGCAGAGAACTGGAACGAAAGGCGGACAAATGAGGTGTTGGCTTTAGGGATGGTCAGTGAGCTACACCTGCTGGAGCGCGTGCTACGGGTGGGTGTTGCCATCGTGACCAGTGAACTGAGATAAGGCGGAGCTTTACCTAGCATGGACTTGTAGATGACCTGGAACCAGTGGGTCTGGCGATGAATATGTAGCGAGGGCCAGCCGACTAGAGCATACAAGTCGCAGTGGTGGGTGGTATAAGGTGCTTTAGTGACAAAACAGATGGCACTGTGATAAACTGCATCCAGTTTGCTGAGTAGAGTGTTGGAAGCTATTCTGTAGATGACGTCGCCGAAGTCGAGGATCGGTAGGATAGTCAGTTTTACTAGGGTAAGTTTGGCGGGGTGAGTGAAGGAGGCTTTGTTGCGGAATAGAAAGCCGACTCTAGATTTGATTTTCGATTGGAGATGTTTGATATGAGTCTGGAAGGAGAGTTTACAGTCTAGCCAGACACCTAGGTACTTATAGATGTCCACATATTCAAGGTCGGAACCATCCAGGGTGGTGATACTAGTCAGGCGTGCGGGTGCAGGCAGCGAACGGAGGCCACGGAATGAGTGTTGTATGGCATTGAAGCTCGTTTGGAGGTTAGATAGCACAGTGTCCAAGGACGGGCCGGAAGTATATAGAATGGTGTCGTCTGCATAGAGGGGGATCAGGGAATCGTCTGCAGCAAGAGCAACATCATTGATGTATACAGAGAAAAGAGTCGGCCCGACAATTGAACCCTGTGGCACCCCCATAGAGACTGCCAGAGGACCGGACAGCATGCCCTCCGATTTGACACATTGAACTCTGTTTGCAAAGTAGTTGGTGAACCAGGCAAGGCAGTCATCAGAAAAACCAAGGCTACTGAGTCTGCCGATAAGAATATGGTGATTGACAGAGTCGAAAGCCTTGGCAAGGTCGATGAAGACGGCTGCACAGTACTCTCTTTTATCGATGGCGGTTATGATATCGTTTAGTACCTTGAGCGTGGCTGAGGTGCACCCGTGACCGGCTCGGAAACCAGATTGCACAGCGGAGAAGGTACGGTGTGATTCGAGATGGTCAGTGACCTGTTTGTTGACTTGGCTTTCGAAGACCTTAGATAGGCAGGACAGGATGGATATAGGTCTGTAACAGTTTGGGTCCAGGGTGTCTCCCCCTTTGAAGAGGGGGATGTCTGCAGCAGCTTTCCAATCCTTGGGGATCTCAGACGATATGAAACAGAGGTTGAACAGGCTGGTAATAGGGGTTGCGACAATGGCGGCGGATAGTTTCAGAAATAGAGGGTCCAGATTGTCAAGCCCAGCTGATTTGTATGGGTCCAGGTTTTGCAGCTCTTTCAGAACATCTGCTATCTGGATTTGGGTAAAGGAGAACCTGGAGAGGCTTGGGCGAGTAGCTGCGGGCGGAGCTATTGGCCGAGGTTGGAGTAGCCAGGCGGAAGGCATGGCCAGCCGTTAAGAAATGCTTGTTGAAGTTTTCGATAATCATGGATTTATCGGTGGTGACCGTGTTACCTAGCCTCAGGTTCTGTCAGACCTGGGCTCTGACCGTTAACCTAAAAAAGACAAATATAATGATATTCCAAAAAAGGTACGGAAATAAAATGTACCAAATGGGACAAACATCCAATCGAAATACTGCATGCAGAGTTTTGCAAGACTGTATCGCAAGTGCAAAGAACAACTCCAAATAACGCATGTTTGGGCCAATACCCCCCCTCATTCAGATAGAAAAAAGAGCTATCACATTTTACAACCATCTAAAAACAAGTGACCCCAAAACATTCCATCACACAGCTCTACAATGTCAAGAGATGAAACAAGAGAAGAGTCCCCTCAGCCAGCTGGTTCTGAGGCTCAGTTCACCAACCCAAACCAACCCCATAGAGCCTCAGGACAGCACTCAGCCAGCTGGTTCTGAGGCTCAGTTCACCAACCCAAACCAACCACATAGAGCCTCAGGACAGAACTCAGAAAATCTGGCCCAACCAAATCATCACAAAACAAAAATAAAAATATATCACCTATTGGAGAGACACCACAACAAATCAAAGTAAACTTCAAGAGACCGGTCGTCACAGACAAACCTGGCTGCCCAGAGAGGACAGTTTAGCTATAGAGACCGGTCGTCACAGACAAACCTGGCTGCCCAGAGAGGACAGTCTGGCTATAGAGACCGGTCGTCACAGACACACCTGGCTGCCCAGAGAGGACAGTCTGGCTATAGAGACCGGTCGTCACAGACAAACCTGGCTGCCCAGAGAGGACAGTCTGGCTATAGAGACCGGTCGTCACAGACAAACCTGGCTGCCCAGAGAGGACAGTCTGGCTATAGAGACCGGTCGTCACAGACAAACCTGGCTGCCCAGAGAGGACAGGCTGTGCTCAATCTGCTCCAGGGGAGAGGTAGAGACAGAGATGCATTTCCTATTACACTGTGACAAATACTCAGACCTAAGATAATATTTCTTTCCCATAATTTTAATTCAATACAAAGAATTTGAAACTATAAAAGATGAAGAAAAAATCCAATATTTATTGTGTGAAAAGCAAAAATGTGCGAGAGAGAGAGGACAGCATCTATCTCGTCATTCACCCTAGCCCTCCATTCACACTCGGCTCTAGCCCCCCCCGTACAGTAACCACAGTCCCTACTGTCCCCCCCCAGTACAGTAACCACAGTCCCTACTGCCCCCCCAGTACAGTAACCACAGTCCCTACTGCCCCCCAGTACAGTAACCACAGTCCCTACTGCCCCCCAGTACAGTAACCACAGTCCCTACTGTGCCCCCCCCCAGTACAGTAACCACAGTCCCTACTGCCCCCCAGTACAGTAACCACAGTCCCTACTGCCCCCCCCCAGTACAGTAACCACAGTCCCTACTGTCCCCCAGTACAGTAACCACAGTCCCTACTGCCCCCCCAGTACAGTAACCACAGTCCCTACTGTCCCCCCCCAGTACAGTAACCACAGTCCCTACTGCCCCCCCCCAGTACAGTAACCACAGTCCCTACTGCCCCCCCAGTACAGTAACCACAGTCCCTACTGCCCCCCGTACAGTAACCACAGTCCCTACTGTCCCCCCCAGTACAGTAACCACAGTCCCTACTGCCCCCCCCCAGTACAGTAACCACAGTCCCTACTGTCCCCCCAGTACAGTAACCAGTCCCTACTGTCCCCCCCAGTACAGTAACCACAGTCCCTACTGCCCCCCCCAGTACAGTAACCACAGTCCCTACTATCCCCCCCGTACAGTAACCACAGTCCCTACTGCCCCCCCGTACAGTAACCACAGTCCCTACTGCCCCCCAGTACAGTAACCACAGTCCCTACTATCCCCCCGTACAGTAACCACAGTCCCTACTGTCCCCCCAGTACAGTAACCACAGTCCCTACTATCCCCCCAGTACAGTAACCACAGTCCCTACTGTCCCCCCCAGTACAGTAACCACAGTCCCTACTGCCCCCCAGTACAGTAACCACAGTCCCTACTGCCCCCCAGTACAGTAACCACAGTCCCTACTGTCCCCCAGTACAGTAACCACAGTCCCTACTGTCCCCCCAGTACAGTAACCACAGTCCCTACTGCCCCCCCAGTACAGTAACCACAGTCCCTACTGTCCCCCCCAGTACAGTAACCACAGTCCCTACTGTCCCCCCCCCAGTACAGTAACCACAGTCCCTACTGTGCCCCCCCCAGTACAGTAACCACAGTCCCTACTGTCCCCCCCAGTACAGTAACCACAGTCCCTACTGCCCCCCAGTACAGTAACCACAGTCCCTACTGTCCCCCCAGTACAGTAACCACAGTCCCTACTGCCCCCCAGTACAGTAACCACAGTCCCTACTGCCCCCCCCCAGTACAGTAACCACAGTCCCTACTGCCCCCCCCGTACAGTAACCACAGTCCCTACTGTCCCCCCAGTACAGTAACCACAGTCCCTACTGCCCCCCCAGTACAGTAACCACAGTCCCTACTGCCCCCCAGTACAGTAACCACAGTCCCTACTGCCCCCCCCCCAGTACAGTAACCACAGTCCCTACTGCCCCCCCAGTACAATAACCACAGTCCCTACTGTCCCCCCCAGTACAGTAACCACAGTCCCTACTGCCCCCCAGTACAGTAACCACAGTCCCTACTGCCCCCCAGTACAGTAACCACAGTCCCTACTGTCCCCCCAGTACAGTAACCACAGTCCCTACTGTCCCCCCGTACAGTAACCACAGTCCCTACTGTCCCCCCCAGTACAGTAACCACAGTCCCTACTGTCCCCCCCCCGTACAGTAACCACAGTCCCTACTGTCCCCCCCCCAGTACAGTAACCACAGTCCCTACTGTCCCCCCCAGTACAGTAACCACAGTCCCTACTGCCCCCGTACAGTAACCACAGTCCCTACTGTCCCCCAGTACAGTAACCACAGTCCCTACTGCCCCCCAGTACAGTAACCACAGTCCCTACTGCCCCCCCAGTACAGTAACCACAGTCCCTACTGCCCCCCCCAGTACAGTAACCACAGTCCCTACTGCCCCCCAGTACAGTAACCACAGTCCCTACTGTCCCCCCCCAGTACAGTAACCACAGTCCCTACTGTCCCCCCCAGTACAGTAACCACAGTCCCTACTGTCCCCCCAGTACAGTAACCACAGTCCCTACTGCCCCCCAGTACAGTAACCACAGTCCCTACTGTCCCCCCAGTACAGTAACCACAGTCCCTACTGCCCCCCCCCAGTACAGTAACCAGTCCCTACTGTCCCCCCCAGTACAGTAACCACAGTCCCTACTGCCCCCCAGTACAGTAACCACAGTCCCTACTGTCCCCCCAGTACAGTAACCACAGTCCCTACTGCCCCCCAGTACAGTAACCACAGTCCCTACTGTCCCCCAGTACAGTAACCACAGTCCCTACTGTCCCCCCCAGTACAGTAACCACAGTCCCTACTGCCCCCCCAGTACAGTAACCACAGTCCCTACTGCCCCCCAGTACAGTAACCACAGTCCCTACTGTCCCCCCAGTACAGTAACCACAGTCCCTACTGCCCCCCAGTACAGTAACCACAGTCCCTACTGCCCCCCAGTACAGTAACCACAGTCCCTACTGTCCCCCCCCAGTACAGTAACCACAGTCCCTACTGTCCCCCCCAGTACAGTAACCACAGTCCCTACTGCCCCCCAGTACAGTAACCACAGTCCCTACTGTCCCCCCCAGTACAGTAACCAGTCCCTACTGTCCCCCCCAGTACAGTAACCACAGTCCCTACTGCCCCCCAGTACAGTAACCACAGTCCCTACTGCCCCCAGTACAGTAACCACAGTCCCTACTGCCCCCCCAGTACAGTAACCACAGTCCCCACTGCCCCCCAGTACAGTAACCACAGTCCCTACTGTCCCCCAGTACAGTAACCACAGTCCCTACTGTCCCCCCCAGTACAGTAACCACAGTCCCTACTGCCCCCCAGTACAGTAACCACAGTCCCTACTGTCCCCCCCAGTACAGTAACCACAGTCCCTACTGCCCCACCAGTACAGTAACCACAGTCCCTACTGCCCCCAGTACAGTAACCACAGTCCCTACTGTCCCCCCAGTACAGTAACCACAGTCCCTACTGCCCCCCCAGTACAGTAACCACAGTCCCTACTGCCCCCCCCCCCAGTACAGTAACCACAGTCCCTACTGCCCCCCCCAGTACAGTAACCACAGTCCCTACTGTCCCCCAGTACATTAACCACAGTCCCTACTGCCCCCCCAGTACAGTAACCACAGTCCCTACTGCCCCCCCCAGTACAGTAACCACAGTCCCTACTGCCCCCCCCAGTACAGTAACCACAGTCCCTACTGTCCCCCCCCCAGTACAGTAACCACAGTCCCTACTGCCCCCGTACAGTAACCACAGTCCCTACTGCCCCCCCAGTACAGTAACCACAGTCCCTACTGTCCCCCCAGTACATTAACCACAGTCCCTACTGCCCCCCCAGTACAGTAACCACAGTCCCTACTGTCCCCCAGTACAGTAACCACAGTCCCTACTGCCCCCCCCCCCCCAGTACAGTAACCACAGTCCCTACTGCCCCCCCCCCCGTACAGTAACCACAGTCCCTACTGCCCCCCGTACAGTAACCACAGTCCCTACTGTCCCCCCCCCAGTACAGTAACCACAGTCCCTACTGTCCCCCCCAGTACATTAACCACAGTCCCTACTGCCCCCCCCAGTACAGTAACCACAGTCCCTACTGTCCCCCCAGTACAGTAACCACAGTCCCTACTGCCCCCCCCAGTACAGTAACCACAGTCCCTACTGCCCCCCCCGTACAGTAACCACAGTCCCTACTGCCCCCGTACAGTAACCACAGTCCCTACTGCCCCCCCCAGTACAGTAACCACAGTCCCTACTGCCCCCCCAGAACAGTAACCACAGTCCCTACTGCCCCCCCCCAGTACAGTAACCACAGTCCCTACTGCCCCCCCGTACAGTAACCACAGTCCCTACTGCCCCCCCGTACAGTAACCACAGTCCCTACTGTCCCCCAGTACAGTAACCACAGTCCCTACTGCCCCCCAGTACAGTAACCACAGTCCCTACTGTCCCCCAGTACAGTAACCACAGTCCCTACTGCCCCCCCCAGTACAGTAACCACAGTCCCTACTGCCCCCCCAGTACAGTAACCACAGTCCCTACTGCCCCCCCCGTACAGTAACCACAGTCCCTACTGCCCCCCGTACAGTAACCACAGTCCCTACTGCCCCCCCGTACAGTAACCACAGTCCCTACTGCCCCCGTACAGTAACCACAGTCCCTACTGTCCCCCCAGTACAGTAACCACAGTCCCTACTGCCCCCCGTACAGTAACCACAGTCCCTACTGCCCCCCAGTACAGTAACCACAGTCCCTACTGTCCCCCCAGTACAGTAACCACAGTCCCTACTGCCCCCCCCCAGTACAGTAACCACAGTCCCTACTGCCCCCCAGTACAGTAACCACAGTCCCTACTGCCCCCGTACAGTAACCACAGTCCCTACTGCCCCCCAGTACAGTAACCACAGTCCCTACTGTCCCCCCCCAGTACAGTAACCACAGTCCCTACTGCCCCCCAGTACAGTAACCACAGTCCCTACTGCCCCCCCCAGTACAGTAACCACAGTCCCTACTGTCCCCCAGTACAGTAACCACAGTCCCTACTGTCCCCCCCAGTACAGTAACCACAGTCCCTACTGTCCCCCCCAGTACAGTAACCACAGTCCCTACTGCCCCCCCCCAGTACAGTAACCACAGTCCCTACTGCCCCCCCCCGTACAGTAACCACAGTCCCTACTGCCCCCCCAGTACAGTAACCACAGTCCCTACTGTCCCCCCAGTACAGTAACCACAGTCCCTACTGCCCCCCCCCAGTACAGTAACCACAGTCCCTACTGTCCCCCCAGTACAGTAACCACAGTCCCTACTGTCCCCCCAGTACAGTAACCACAGTCCCTACTGCCCCCCCCAGTACAGTAACCACAGTCCCTACTGTCCCCCCAGTACAGTAACCACAGTCCCTACTGTCCCCCCCAGTACAGTAACCACAGTCCCTACTGTCCCCCCCAGTACAGTAACCACAGTCCCTACTGCCCCCCCAGTACAGTAACCACAGTCCCTACTGCCCCCGTACAGTAACCACAGTCCCTACTGCCCCCCAGTACAGTAACCACAGTCCCTACTGTCCCCCCAGTACAGTAACCACAGTCCCTACTGCCCCCCCAGTACAGTAACCACAGTCCCTACTGTCCCCCAGTACAGTAACCACAGTCCCTACTGTCCCCCCCAGTACAGTAACCACAGTCCCTACTGCCCCCCCCCAGTACAGTAACCACAGTCCCTACTGTCCCCCCAGTACAGTAACCACAGTCCCTACTGTCCCCCCAGTACAGTAACCACAGTCCCTACTGCCCCCCCCCCCAGTACAGTAACCACAGTCCCTACTGCCCCCCCCCAGTACACTCCCTACTGCCCCCCCCCATACAGTCCCTACTGCCCCCCCCCCCCCCAGTACACTCCCTACTGTCCCTGCCCAGTTAACTTCCTGCTGCTCCTTTTATCACACCCTAGAATAACAGAGGAGAGCAGACAATGGCTTTGTGCATAGCGACACACAGAGAGGGCCAATAGCAAGCCAGAAGTCTTTTGTTTTGGGGGTGATGCACGGGGAGGGAAACCATCTTACACTATCTAACGTCACCAATCACAGCACGGGATGGGAACCGACAGACGGATGGGTTTTCTCACCAGAAAAAAACAACAACATTATGTTCGACATCAGAAAATGACTCAGTGGTTTAACATATACTGTTTTGATTGGCTGAAACTAAATTGATGAAACTTAAAACAGAAAGTACAGTAATTGAGCATGAATATCATGAATTATTCATTTTTGTGTCATAATAAATCAAATTCTTAGGGACAATTGCTCTCTCTCCTTGTTCTGCCCTCCTCCCTCTGCTTGTTCTGTCCTCCTCTCTCTCCTTGTTCTGTCCTCCTCTCTCTCCTTGTTCTGTCCTCCTCTCTCTCCTTGTTCTGTCCTCCTCCTCTCTCCTTGTTCTGTCCTCCTCTCTCTCCTTGTTCTGTCCTCCTCTCTCTCCTTGTTCTGTCCTCCTCTCTCTCCTTGTTCTGTCCTCCTCTCTCTCCTTGTTCTGTCCTCCTCTCTCCTTGTTCTGTCCTCCTCTCTCCTTGTTCTGTCCTCCTCTCTCTCCTTGTTCTGTCCTCCTCTCTCTCCTTGTTCTGTCCTCCTCTCTCCTTGTTCTCTCCTCCTCTCTCTTCTTGTTCTGTCCTCCTCTCTCTCTCCTTGTTCTGCCCTCCTCCCTCTGCTTGTTCTGTCCTCCTCTCTCTCCTTGTTCTGTCCTCCTCTCTCTCCTTGTTCTGTCCTCCTCTCTCTCCTTGTTCTGTCCTCCTCTCTCCTTGTTCTGTCCTCCTCTCTCTCCTTGTTCTGTCCTTCTCTCTCTCCTTGTTCTCTCCTCCTCTCTCCTTGTTCTGTCCTACTCTCTCTCTTTGTTCTGTCCTCCTCCCTCTACTTGTTCTGTCCTCCTCTCTCTCCTTGTTCTGTCCTTCTCTCTCTCCTTGTTCTGTCCTCCTCCTCTCTCCTTGTTCTGTCCTACTCTCTCTCTTTGTTCTGTTCTCCTCTCTCTCCTTGTTCTGTCCTCCTCTCTCTCCTTGTTCGGTCCTCCTCTCTCTCCTTGTTCTGTCCTCCTTTCTCTCCTTGTTCTGTCCTTCTCTCTCTCCTTGTTCTGTCCTCCTCCCTCTCCTTGTTCTGTCCTTCTCTCTCTCCTTGTTCTGTCCTTCTCTCTTTCCTTGTTCTGTCCTCCTCTCTCTCCTTGTTCTGTCCTCCTCTCTCCTTGTTCTGTCCTCCTCTCGCTCCTTGTTCTGTCCTTCTCTCTCTCCTTGTTCTGTCCTCCTCTCTCTCCTTGTTCTGTCCTTCTCTCTCTCCTTGTTCTGTCCTCCTCTCTCTCCTTGTTCTGTCCTCCTCTCTCTCCTTGTTCTGTCCTCCTCTCTCTCCTTGTTCTGTCCTCCTCTCTCTCCTTGTTCTGTCCTCCTCTCTCTCCTTGTTCTGTCCTCCTCTCTCCTTGTTCTGTCCTCCTCTCGCTCCTTGTTCTGTCCTTCTCTCTCTCCTTGTTCTGTCCTCCTCTCTCTCCTTGTTCTGTCCTTCTCTCTCTCCTTGTTCTGTCCTCCTCTCTCTCCTTGTTCTGTCCTCCTCTCTCCTTGTTCTGTCCTCCTCTCTCTCCTTGTTCTGTCCTCCTCTCTCTCCTTGTTCTGTCCTCCTCTCTCTCATCTTGTTTTGAGGAGATTATATAACCTTTATTTAAACCAGCCAAGTCAGTTTAGAACAATGAAGGCCTACCCCGGGCCAAACCCGGACGACGCTGGGCAAATTGTGTGCCTCCCTATGAGACTCCCAATCACGGCCGGTTGTGATACAGCCTGGAATCAAACCAGGGTCTGTAGTGATGCCTCTAGCACTGAGATGTGGTGCCTTAGACCACTGCACTACGCCAAAGAAAATAAAAGATACCAATTCAATAGACATCTCAAGCTGGGACTTGAGGTTGCTGTGTGATCTAACTCCTTTACACGGGTTAGTTTTACATTGGCCCACCCTCTGTGATTTGATTGAGACTTTAGCTGACGTGGTAAGGGAGGTGGGGGAGGTGGGGGAGGTGGGGGAGGTGGGGGTCTGAAGTGTGTTGTCCCACGGGGGAAGGCTAACAGTGGAACCCCACACCAGCCCCAATGGAGAAGGGGATGACCATCTGCCTCTCTGGCTGTAACACACACACACACAACACACACACACACACACACCAAACACACACACACACACACACACACACACACCCCAGTCTGATCATCTGGGCTCTCCTTCTCTTCCAGCTCTACAATGTGGAGAGGCTTTCCCCCTGTTTGATCTGCCTGCTATTCATCCACCCTGTCAGCTGTATGCAGGCTGTGTTCAGGCCATTGGGGCCTGGATGTGTCTCTGGGATTACTGTGGTGAGCTCCTCTCTACTGTCTACCGTCCCTGTGGAAATCACCAGCAGATAACGGCCCCAAACCGCCAGCCTGAGCCCTCGGAGACTTAGGCTGTGGACCAAACGGCTACCTATTCCCTATATACAGCCCCTTATCGGCCCTAGTTAAAAGTAGTGCCCTACATAGGGAACGGGGAGCCATTTGGAACACACAATAGGCTGTTCCCAAGCTGTTCATCCACCTGAAGAGATGGAGGGTTACCCTGAAGAGATGGAGGGTTAGCCTGAAGAGATGGAGAGTTGGGGTTACCCTGAAGAGATGGAGGGTTACCCTGAAGAGATGGAGGGTTAGGGTTAGGGTTACCCTTAAGAGATGGAGGGTTATCACTGAAGAGATGGAGGGTTATCACTGAAGAGATGGAGGGTTATCACTGAAGAGATGGAGGGTTAGGGTTAGGGTTACCCTGAAGATATGGAGGGTTAGGGTTACCCTGAAGAGATGGAGGGTTACCCTGAAAAGATGGAGGGTTACAGTTAGGGTTACCCTGAAGAGTTGGAGGGTTACCCTGAAGAGATGGAGGGTTGGGGTTACCCTGAAGAGATGGAGGGTTGGGGTTACCCTGAAGAGTTGGAGGGTTACCCTGAAGAGATGGAGGGTTGGGGTTACCCTGAAGAGTTGGAGGGTTACCCTGAAGAGATGGAGAGTTGGGGTTACCCTGAAGAGTTGGAGGGTTACCCTGAAGAGATGGAGGGTTGGGGTTACCCTGAAGAGATGGAGGGTTGGGGTTACCCTGAAGAGATGGAGGGTTAGCCTGAAGATATGGAGGGTTAGGGTTACCCTGAAGAGATGGAGGGTTAGCCTGAAGAGATGGAGGGTTAGCCTGAAGAGATGGAGGGTTAGGGTTACCCTGAAGAGATGGAGGGTTACCCTGAAGAGATGGAGGGTTAGCCTGAAGAGATGGAGGGTTAGCCTGAAGAGATGGAGGGTTAGGGTTACCCTGAAGAGATGGAGGGTTACCCTGAAGAGATGGAGGGTTACCCTGAAGAGATGGAGGGTTAGGGTTAGTCTGACCTGGTGGTAGTCTGACCTGGTGGTAGTCTGACCTGGGTATAGTCTGACCTGGGGGTAGTCTGACCTGGTGGTAGTCTGACCTGGGGGTAGTCTGACCTGGGGGTAGTCTGACCTGGTGGTAGTCTGACCTGGTGGTAGTCTGACCTGGTGGTAGTCTGACCTGGGGGTAGTCTGACCTGGTGGTAGTCTGACCTGGTGGTAGTCTGACCTGGTGGTAGTCTGACCTGGTGGTAGTCTGACCTGGCGGTAGTCTGACCTGGGGGTAGTCTGACCTGGTGGTAGTCTGACCTGGGGGTAGTCTGACCTGGTGGTAGTCTGACCTGGGGGTAGTCTGACCTGGTGGTAGTCTGACCTGGGGGTAGTCTGACCTGGTGGTAGTCTGACCTGGTGGTAGTCTGACCTGGTGGTAGTCTGACCTGGGGGTAGTCTGACCTGGTGGTAGTCTGACCTGGGGGTAGTCT